>NC_090904.1:12936533-13060598 GCF_040956055.1 Brachionichthys hirsutus
ATATCGTCAGACCAGTCAACCCGCTTAAGGCTCGTTTATGCCGAGCGTTAAGTACGTATACGGGTCCGGACGTTTTCTGAGAGGAGATCAAACACGATAAGCGAAGAGCAAAACAACCAGTCTACATATTGTGATGCATTTAATGGCCTCTTTAACGAATCGGTACTGCGGACGGTGAGACGTGTTGCGACGTCCAATGGAGACCACACATCTCCAGTTAAATCTTTCAGAAAAACAGAGTTGGGAAAATCAACTCCTCACATCAACTACACCAGAGGATTATTTGAAAGATGCTTTTCTGCAAAGCTGCACACGAGAGGAATACGATTTGGAGACCGATGCAGATGGTCCTACATATTGCAATAGTGGAGTCCAACTACCGGCATTCTTCCCCTTTTGTAATTTGCTAGCAATTTGGTGGGGTCTATCCCGATTAAGAAAATCCCTTGAAACATGAAAAATGGACTCAAACAGAGGCAAATGTTTCTGTGCCATAATAAACAGTCATACATCTGATTTCATCCAGCCAGAGGATGAATAATAAATAAGTTCAAGTCCTCTAGAGGCCAGTATCTTGTTTTCAAGAGACACTAGAGTATAAAAAAAGTTAAATAAATAATTTATAATTAAATACAGTATTAAATTGGTACCACAGTGAATTTGTAAATAAATAAATAAAAATCAATGCAGCTGAAGATGAGATATTCAAAATGTTACGAGTCTAGATCCAAAATGACTACAATAAAATTAAATATATTTTTTATTACACTCTACAGAGGACATTATACAGTTTAAGTTAAGTTTCAATATTAATGTAATGGTTTTAAAACATAACTTCTTGGTCAGACATTGGATGGTTTTTGCTGTTTAATTTGTTTGTCGGTTTTTGTAAAGTGTTTCCATACCCTCATGTTTCCATTGCGTACAGCCGCTCCTTCCTCAGCTAGCCTCAGTACATACAGGTCCATGTTGTATTCTTTGCCTCCTCGCAGGCTGAAGCCGAAGCCTTTGTTGTCTCGCTCCAGGTCCACCGAGTAGAACTCAGAATCCTTATGAAGACAGACCACACACACAAAGGGAGGTGAGGGCGGCACATTTGCATCACGGTTTCCGATTCTGGTCCTATTTCAGGAGCGGGGGGGACAGATGGTGCCTTCAGGAAAGTCACACCTTCTTAATAGACGGGCGAGACTTAGTGCGTCTGTACATGCACATGCGCCCGAGTAAGGATGCTGAATTATTGATGCCTTGGGTGGACAAAAAAAGAAAGCAAGAGGGAAAGAGCAGAATGTGGACACCACAAGGACAGGCAGACAGCCACAGTGGCTCCGGTCTTCAGCCCCCCCCCCGAGTCGTCCCTCTGCTGAGGGATCAATGCTATCAGTGAGAGTCATCTGAATTTCATGGAGTCATGAAATGGGTGGACGCACGAGAGTTTGCCGGTCGACTGGACCGCCCCTTCCTTACCTGAGGGGAGACTTGTGTTGGCGGTTGGGGAGGAGGGGCTTGTGGGGCTTTGAACTCGTAAATCTCCTGTTTTGGTTTGGTGTTGGTCCTGAGACAGAAAGACAAACATTAAATGAGTGGGAAAAGGGGTTCAGGTTAGAAACGATGCATTTACAGCTTCACAGAACTCTCGGCGCGCTCCTCACCTGGCTTCGGGTGCCGCCTGGAGCTGAGGTGTGTGAGTCGTGGTGATCGTGGCGATCTTCTCCGCATTGGTCAACAAAGATGCGTTTGATGACTCTGGGGGGGGGGGGGGGGGGGTAGAATTTTTTTTACATGCTTATGTCAGCATGCACTGATGCTGAGAATTGATGCTAATTACCCGCAGCGTTTAGCAGGCTAACTATTGATGCACAGCACTAAACACAAAATCAGTGACAATTTTGGGTGTTTTGGGTCAAATTGAAGCTTTGATCTGAAGATGGTGCGAGAGGGAAAGACAGAGGACCTCCCCAGTGCTACCAGTTCATCTGGTGGGAACCAAGAATGTTCGTCAAACGCCCCGACGGGGCTTCCGATCGTCATCATCGTGGATTTTAACCTCTTGGCAGAACAAGAGGAAAAGTCAGTGAACCACTAAAACCACCAGGGTTCATCCTCTGTTGATCATGAATGTGTGTAAATCTGGACATAATGCTATTGACATTTGTCTTGTCCAAAAAGACAACAGAGCTGTGCTGAGACTGTAAGCTGTGACGACGCCTGTCATCAGTGTCCTAACGCCGAAAGTAGCCGAGCCTGGTTTCACCTTGGAACAACATCCCGAGCCGGTATTTAGTCACGTCAGAAAGTTTGGACGAGACCGATCCACACAAAAATAGGGCGTGTTCAGTCTGGTGAGAAAAGAAAGATCCGCCACTCAGAGACACGACTCAGAACCGCCAAGCGCAATCTCTTCCCGTCGCTCGCCGTGCATCGGTGTCAGACGTTTGTTTGACACGCGCACATGAACACACCCACCTATTTCTCTCTGACGCACCGTCTCGCGCTCTTTGTGTCTCCTTGGCAGAGCGATTTTAGTTTGTTGTTCTAACCCCCTCCGAAAAAATATGAAAAGTTCTTCATCCATGAGAAATGAGCTGGAAAGCAACGGACGGCAGACAAATGGCTCCAATTTTTCTCCGTGTGACAGGGAATATTGCCGGCCCTTGCACACACACACACACACACACACACACACACACACACACACACCTAATTCAACAGTACTTGTGAAGCACGTCAGGTTGATCTGTCAGCACAAACTCAGAGAGCACTCAGCAAACAAACTGCACAAACAACAGACACGATCACACAAGAAGAGGAAGGTCTTCATCACCCCCCCCCCCCCCCCCCCGCCCATACACACGCATCCCATCTATCATTGGATATTTCCAGCATACCGACAGCTGAACTCCAAAGGCTGGAAACTTTCACAAGTATCTGCCGAGAAGCAGTCCTGTCAACGCTCCGGGCGCTCCAGCCATTCCGCTGCCATTTGAAACACGGCAGTCCAACACAAATAGCCGCTGCTACTCGGCTGATGATTAAAGTCAGCCTTCACAATCACGCTCCTGCTCAATGGGAGACGTTTTGCTTGAAGAACAGAGTGAATGATCTTCCTTTAAAAAGCTTAGCTGTCGTTCTCTACTCACCGTCTCCGGGAATGATGCGTAATGTGACGGTGTTCCCGGCCTCCTTGATGAGGTTGACGATGTCGGAGTGGGACTTATTGGTGATGGAGCATCCGTTTACGGCCAGGATGCGGTCGCCGACTTTCAGCTTCCCGCAGCGGTCTGCCGGGCTGCCCTCGATGATGCGCCCTATTTTGTGGGGCATGGCCACACATGCATTGCCAGCTATGGTCACCATTGACACATTGGGGGGTTTGTGTTTGTGTTACGTAGAATTTTTTTTAGAGATAAAGGAGAAGGAAAAGGAAGGGAATATTGGGAAAAGAGTAGAAGATCAGAAAGTCAAGCGTTAATTCACTGACAGACCAACACCAACAAGCCAGCCTGGACAAAGTCGCTGAGCGAAGCTGATCAGAGAACGACAGAAAATGCAAGAAGGAAACATTAAAACGTGTGATACAGTTCTAAATACTCTTCCTGTAAACCAGCACGGCTACAGATTCATCCTCCTTCATCCTCCTCACCTAAAGCTGTCCTGGTACCAATTTTCTAAAATGAGAATTAGTATTTTCACTCAAGGTAATAATGAATAAAATAATCTCAAACACCTGCCTAAGGGTTGAAGAAGACAAACCCACCCCTGACATCTCACCAAAAGCCCCAGAGGTCTCTCTGCCTGCAGCCCGACGCCAGTCAGCGCCATCGTATCTTCCTTTCTGCTGCAATTTATTTCACAGCTACTCTCCAGACTCGTCTGTAACCGACCCCTTGTTGGTCTCGTAGTTTAATCTAGCTGCACGATATTGAAGGGAAAGAAGATGAAAGAGAGGCAGAGGCGCTGTAACGTCTCTGAACAAGCGCTACTCCAGGCGCTAACGGTAACGGGTGGGCTGGCGCTCGACGGCGTCGCTGCCACGAAGCGGATTTGAAACTTTCATGCCTTCCATTAGGTTTTACGTGTCAGGTCAAATCAAAAGGAACTTGTCTGCTGGCCCGTGCTCTCCGACTACGGCCTCTGAAATGGACGTCTGACACTTTTTAAGCCAATCTGCGAAAGGTTTTAGGCCTTTTCAGTCCAGCCACACCGACGGCGGTAAGAGCGCAGAGAGCAGAACGACGGCCGTACGCAGCCGCGGCCACCCTGGAGGTGACAACGGGCTGGGGAGGTCCACAAAGCAGGGGGTGGGGCTAAAACATTCAATAAACAACCTCAGAGGGATTATCGATAGCGGTTTGCAATGTTTTATTCATGTGGCGTGTTCGGTTGTATAAACAGGTTATGAGGAGTCTTATTTACCTTCAAGGACACGGAACAAAGGACGTGTCAAACAAACAGCGAGACCAGTGGACTGCTAATCTGACTCCTTCTGCGTCTTCTGCCGCCCTCGCAATTGTGAACATCATTTCGTAGCAGTGCACCTGTCTCAGGTAACACAGTCATAGTGGAAAATCTAAAATGTCTCATATGTTGCATTCACTATTGGCTCGAGGGCAGGCACGGACAAACTAAACAAAGAAAATAGCCTTAAATGCAATATCATTACATTAAATGTGATTTGAATTGGTGAGTCTTGTACGAATGCGATGTTGTAAAATAAAAATAACGCACACAGATCACATTCATTCTGCTCGCAGCGCTCCTCGCCATTAAGTCGTCATTAGGCTTTTAGGGCCAACCTGTTTGTCAGGAGCCATTTAAGTTCAGCTCAATAATAGAACTGCTTTATGTAAGAGCCATTTTACTTTTGATCAATTATGAAAGCGTTGTGTGAGCGTAGCGGCAGCTGCAGGCAAAGAAAGGGCTTCAGCGTCTTAGTTAGACAGGTTCAGATGAAAATGAGAGCAGAACTGCTCCTTTGAAGAGTGCAGGCATTGGTCTGGTGGGAACGCAACTCGCCAGAATGTGCGTTAGTTGTCAAGCAATTTAGAGTTCATTGGTTTTTACGGGTAATACAGAGCAAGTCCATGAAGGGACAGAAAGATAAAAGACCCAGGTGATGAGGAAAAGCGTGTTTCATGTGCAATCATCAATATTGTCTTTGCAACTTTCCAAACTCCAGAAACGTGATTTCTCTCACCGAAGGTGGTTCCAGTTTCGGGCCGCGACACCGAAGAAACGATGACGAAGCCAAAGCCTTCGTTCTCGCCGCGGTGGATCTCTACGTCGTAGGGCTGCAAGGCGGATGAGACGGCGGCGCTGGAGTTGAGCGGCTGGGACGAGTTAGGGACAGCTGCGGAGGCGACTACGGCATTACCGCTGCCCCCCGCCCCGCCGCCCCCGCTGCCGATGCCGGAGGTGGAGCCGCTGCCGGAGCTGACAGTGTTGAGGGAGTTCTGGCTGCCCTGCGGGGTGCGCTTCCCCATCTCCTCCATCAGGCTGGGCGCCTGGGTGCTGCTGTGGTGGGAAGATGCTGGCGATGGAGGCACCTCTCCCTCCACTTTAACTGATGGTAGAGGAGAAGAAGGGAGTGAAAAACATGGAGCTGTACAGGTGGAGGAGGAAAGAGAGCAAGAGAGCAAGGCTAATGAAAGGAATAAGAATAAACTACACATTTAGGATAGGAAGGTGAAATTTGAAGCATATCAAGAAGAGAAATAAGAGACAAATATTAGGCAAGACAGTGTTAAATACAAAACTGCAGGGATAATAGTATAGACAAGTGAGACACGGTCAGGAAAGGACATCAAATATCTGACCTATTAATAAAAAGCCTTTTAAACAAACAGACGTATTTCTGTGCACATGAAAGACACAAGCAGAAAAGAATCTGGTCTCTGATCCGCTGTAAGCTGAAGATGGACTAACGACGCAGACTCCTAGTTGAACCTAGACATTTTATTCTACATTTAATTTCCTGTACAGCTGCTCGAGGAAGGCGCCTCATATTCTCGCCACTCCGTGGGGAACGGCAATACATTAACTTCTGGCTGCTGTCATCGGGCCGAAGGTCGACCACCCTCTTCATCATATTTATGAGGCCTTTTTTCCTTTTCTTTTTCCGCTGCTGGCTGAGGAGTGGAGCGGATTCGAACAGAGAAATGGTGAAATTCTCGAGGTAATCGCTGAACTCTGTCTTTACAGCGGCAGGTAACCGACGCGCATAGAAAGCAGGTCCCCGGGCCACCGGTGGAACGGCGATGAAAGCACGGGGTGCACTTCAGCAGCAGACCACGGTACGTGCACGTGCACGTGCACAGCAGGCTGGGACGATATGCTGAACTTGAGCATAGACTTCAACGTTGCTGTCCCTGAGATTTGAACTAACGCCAACCTATTTCTGAGAGTATGCTGCGTGAGGCGTGTCATGTCTTTACATGCAGTAATTACTGCTCTATGGAATACATTTCATCCTGCATGAATCCCACGGTAAATAAACTTTTTCACATGCACGAAGGATCGATAAGAAATGAGACACGAGCTTAGCTTATTTTCGTCACATCGCTATCAGTCTCTTTACCTCTGAGAGGCGGAGCTGCTGTTGGCCGGCGTTGGTTTGTCTGTTAGCAACATAACTCAAAAAGCTACGGCTGGATCTTGATGGAATTTTCAGGAAATGTTGGGAATGTTACCAGGAACAGATGATTGAATGGATTTGGCGATGATCCAGAGGAGATAGTGGTTTCTGGATCACTTTGAAATTTTTGTTAGCATTGCAGTCAATGGAGCGTCAAAATCTGTTCCTCAATATCTCGGCTGATTATTGACCGATGTTTATAGAATTTGACACCAACATGCAGGGTGGGGGGGGGGGGTCTCTATCTCACCACCGATTTTTATCCGGATCTGATCCAGAATGAAGTCAGGAAAAAATATTTATTTTTAACATTGAAATCCACATTTAGAGATTAAACTCCGATTCACTTTTTGCCGTACGCGTTTGGTCCTCCTCGCTTCTCACCAGCGTAGTTGGCTTTGCGTCGCACCGTGAGGTTGACGTGGCCCTGCTTGGCAGCCTGCTGCATCAGTTGCACCACCAGTTGGTGCGACTTGCCCACCACGGCGGTACCGTCCACGCATGTCAGCTCATCGCCAGACCGCAGACGCCCGTCCTCGTCTGCAGCTCCGTATTTCACTATGTGGCCGATATATATCTGAAGCACAGAGTAGATGAATCAGACTTGTGAGATCTTACGAATGTACAACAGGTCTTCTACAATTAACTCGTCTTTCCAGAGCGCCATCCATTCATCCGAACCGAGCTGCGAAGAAGAACTGCATACAGGGAAGATGAAAAGACAAACATACATGGCAAAGACGCTCCGACTAGCGCTGGGAAGACGGCATCCATTCCATCGTTCATGTCACGGAATCTTGACCTCTTGTTACATACATGGTTACAATCGAGGAAATTGGAAGCCATTGTGAGAGAAACTCACCGGCTCTCCCGCCTCATTGCCTCCGAGGATCCTGAAACCGTAGCCGGTGTCCTTCCTCCACAGGAAAATGTCCTGCTCCTGAAAGTCTGGAACTGTAAGAATCAACAGATCACAGTTAATATTCTGCTTAATTACAAAAAACCAGCACAGGAGTGGTTCTACGCCGACACCAGGACAAGAGGCAGTCCAGTTAGGGCAACGCCCACAGTATGAATCCTCCCAGCTCTGTCACTAAGATAGCACACAGTGCATAAACACTCCAGAGGTGTTAAGAAAAGAACAAAGCGCTGATCTGTCAAAATCGTCAAAAGGATCTATTTTTGGTAAAGAGCGTAGATATAAGCTTAAATAAAATATCAAAAGGTGGAATCGCTGTCACAGGAAGTTCGAGCCCACTCATTCGCAGGTTCTATAATTAGACATGATCAGCCTGAAATGTTGCTCTGATGTCAGAAATAGCACATTTCCTTTAAGCTTTTTGAATCCTATCCAGTGATGTTTCCACGTGAGTCGTCCACACGTCGGGGAGCGCCGTGCACATGGCGGGCGCGCTCATGCATGTTGGAATAGGCTATTTATTATTGAGCACAGTATGTCTTGTTCTCACTCCTCTCCCATCCACAAGAGAAAGAACAGAATCATTGCAATGCAGCACATGCCAGCTCGAGGTTCATGTAGCACAGGAGATGAGGGGTGGCCCTGGGGGGGGGGGCAGCATGTGATGGTTCTTCACTCTAAGGAAGTGTATATTTACTCATTTGTGCACATGTATGTGCATGCATTTGGATTTGCAGCTGTGTTGTCTGGGCTGACAAACACGCACACCTCCGTACGAACTCCCTGGGAGATTTCTTTTTGCCCCAGCACAGCACGCTGCTGCCAAGGCCACTAATGCCACTGTTGGGGGGGGGGGGGGGGGGGGCAGAAGGAATAAACATCCTGCTCCCAATCTGTTCCCTCAGTCAACAGTTCAAATCCCTGCGGAATTCCGCTTTATCCTCCAATCTATCACAGGGTGCCCGTGGAGGGACGAGTCGAAGGCTAACTGCCGCAATCTGCACCTGCGCTCGGGAGCCTCACCTGAGGTGCAACCCTCCTCCTGCCGATTAATTGATCCATAAATGATCTCCACAGTGAGGTAACCGGGCGTGAATGATTCTGTGTTTCAGGAAGGTGAACGAACTTCACCAGATCTCTGTGAGGACGGCAAATATCAAGCACCAACAGTCCAAAACGGCAAGGAAGGCACGACCCGAACCAGATGGATTTTAGGACAAAAGCTACATTGGGCGTAAAGATGTGGAGGACTTTCAGTCCTATACACCTGCTGGTACAGAACCAGAACTCCCTGATCTCCCTCCCCTCGTCTTGGTTTGCTTTATTCCACTCTCAGCCTTGCTATTCTAGCTGCCCACGCTCAGATCTTATCTTCACAGACATCTAAATAATGAAAATCCTTTAGAAGACGTGCCTGATGCGATTAGACAGTAAAGATTTCTCAGCCTTAACATCTAATGGATCAGAGAGTTGTTCCTTTTAATTGGACTCACCCCCCTGGCTTGACAAGGAAAATGGGGATATGCACTCCACTGTTTCTAATTATATTCCCAATTGTCCTCGTAGGGAAACCAGTTTAAAAAAGTGTGGCAATGGCACCAGTGACAAGAAGTGGACCAAAAAGAACTGGAGCACTATCATAAGCTGCTAAGATAAAATCTATTCCGCCTTTCCATCTTCATGTCCAACGAACGCATAAAAGGGCCAATAGCTAAGTCTGCTTTGTGATCCACACACACACACACACACACACACACATGAATGTAAGAACACAGCCTGGCAGTCTGTGTGGGCTGCGCTAAGCTAATCATCTGCTGGCTATGCTTTAATCTGTTGCAGCACAGAAATGGGATCAATTCTTCTCACGGCTGCAAATAACCTATTTCACCAAACGCAGAACGAATTTTAATTACACATTTTCTTTTCTTTGAATAAAAGTTATTCTATTCTAACGCTATTCCTCAGTTCTCCGTGATAACTGAGGAAAAATGAGTTTATAATCTTTGGGATTGCGTGACAACGTTGAATAACCTTAAACCTTTTTGTTACAGGACTGTAACAGGCTGATCGGTGATGCAGAAAGAAGCACCCACTAAACTGGAGTGTATTTTATACAGGCGATGGACGGACGCACCCAAGTGATACCACGTCCCTCTGCAGAAACTGTAAACCAGCTACTTACATGCAAAACACATCCCAACTTGCTCCAAAAAGCACAGCACCATTTAAACACACCAAGGATCTCCTTTGAGCAGACCCCCACCCCCCTCCCCCCTGCCCCCTGCCCGCATGCAGCCCTCGTGAAACCGCCACCAAAAATTAAATACTTACGCCTACTTTCATACATGCTCCTGGACTGGGCCCAGATCTTAAAGGGGTCCGGTTTTCTCTGAACGGCCCCGTCTGCCTGGGAGTCCTGCGGCGGCAGGCTCGGCAGGGGCTGAGAGGGGGCCGGGGGCGCGACGCTCTCGTGGAGAGGCGGCGCCAGGGAGGGGTGCGCAGGCGAATCCGTGTGGACGCTCCGGTGGCTGGACACGCTGTGCTGACTGTCCTTTCTCGACAACTGCTGTTGAGGAAGCAGGACAGCATCGTTTGACAAATGAAAGTCAGCTGACCCGACAGCCGACAAGGATGAGCACGGAAAGACGGGACAAATTTGGGAAGCGGTTTGTGAAGAAGAGAAAGAGAGAGAGACGATAAAAACTGTTGCTCCTCGGGGTAAAATAAAGCGGCAGCGGTCCAATGGCGACCGTCGTTGGGTTGTTACCTTATTTAACACAATCAAGCTGTTAAAATGAGAAATACGACTTCGGCAGCTCCTCATGATGAGGCCATTCGGTTGGAGGGCTCATCGTCTATTCCTTTTGTTTAACAGAGTGGAAAGCATTAACAAGGAGCCGCTCCTCTCAGCAAATTAAGCACTGGAAGGGTTCGAAGCGGAGGATTCACTGGGCAAGTCAAAAGCATAAACTCTCCACAGATTACCCATAAGCCCCGAAGCGACATAAGCACCTGCTCAAGGGCTTGGGGCAGGGTAGAGGATCCCCTACACAAGTCCAAGCACAAGCACACAAATGAGTACAGGTTAAACAAAGAAATATATTCTGCTCCACGGCCCCCGTTTTACCATCTTTCCAGCCTCGTCTTCATCACGACTCTGATTTCAAAGAGAAATGTTTACACACCGAATGTCGGCAAAGAAAGAGGAAATGGCAGCGCTCTCTTCACACCGTGCGACCTCCCAGCAGTTTGGATGTGACGGATGAAAACGGAGCAGGCAGCTCCGTCTGTTCGCAGATATCAAAGTGTTCGGCCTTCAAAGAGAAGCCGTGTGTTCAATCCCATTTTGACTTATCGCTCCCTGAATCAGCTTTTCCCACACCTCTGCCATTCACGTTGAAATTCATCAACCTTGTTACAGACATAAAGATCAGCACCGAAGCAAACGGTGGATCCAGCTGGAACGCTCACTCTGCATCATCGCCCAGGTGCTGGGCTTCAGATGTCACGTGTAGACCCCCCCCGCCCCCCCGGCCCACCCCCGCTCCTGCACAGCATGATTATTTTGGTCACTTTGATACCTTCAAACAAAATGGTGTCTCCTTCAGTCAACAAGGCAACATTTTCTTTGTTTTTTTGTTTTAGTGCAGAGTTTGATGCACAGAAAGAAAAAATCGAAATCATATTCCCCTTTCCAATGAAAACAAATCGCTTGTTCTTGATGGGTCTATTGGATCTGACCTTCTGCAGTCAGCGTGCTCTGCCTCTGCGCTCCGGGAATGGCCTAATATGCTTGTTTCTCCTGCTCCAACAACTTATTAAGGAGGCCGAGGATGGAAAGGAGGAAGGGAAGCGCGTACGGGACAATGAAACCAAATCCGCACCACGGAGCTCTGATTCATTGCAGCATTATCCTTGTCTCAAGTGATTTCTTGCACTTAAACAAGCCCAAAAGAGCCAGACAATACATAGAAGCGTACATCCCACCTACCAGCTAATACGGTACGTACCCAGCACCAACACACCACACCTCATTCCCAAAAACCTTCCACCCACCCAAACATCACATACCCTCCTAGTGTAATCTCTGTATGGAGGCGCCAGCTCAAAATCGTCCTGCAAAACACAAGAATCATCAAAAACATTCGGTCAGACGATCGACAGGATCCCTCAATTAGAGCAGCAGGGATGGCGGGGGGGGCGTTTCTCAGCTGCGATCATACATTCAACGCTCGCTCTGCAAGTGCAACAAGATCAGCGGCGTGTTGGCAACGGCGCTCACGCTGTGCATCAAAGCCCTTCGGCCCAGCCCACGCCAAACAGGAGGACGGGGGCGCCGGCGTGAAGGCACAGGGATCCGCCCCCGCACACAGCACGCTATCCCCATACCTACAATCAGACCCATGTCACCAGCACGAGTTACACCTTTACAGGGGGGAGTTGGAAATGAGGCTGGGGGGGGCAGGCAGTTAAAGTGGACCCGAGAGTTCCCCGCCATGTGGATGAAGGACGGATCAAGGATGGATGGATGGGAGGAGAGAAGGAATACAAGTAATACTTACCAGTTTTGGGCTCTTCTTTGTAGGCGCCACCCCTGTTAAAGACAGAAACGTAAGGGGGGGGGGGGGGGGGGCAAGAGGTTAACAATGCACATTTACCATACCGTCAATTTTCAGAAAAAAAAGAAAAAATATTCCCAGGAATTGGCGAGTCTAGAAGAATATGACAGCGCTGGTCTATCCCTAATATCCCTCTCTCTATTTTCCCCTCCGCTTGTGGCGCTTGAGGAGGGAGAGGGGAGAGCAGGGTGTGTAGGCAGCGCCATCCACCCGCATCAACTGCTGCGGCCAGCGCTCGGCTCGACTGGTGCCGCGGAAGCGTGAAGCCAGCCCCCCCCCGCCGCCCCCCAGGGCTAAACCCGGCGCTCGGTAGTCCCAGGCTACCCGACGGCGACGCACGCATCCGAGTGAGCGCGTGGTCGAGGGAGGAAAGAAAAGGACAAAAACAAAAAAATACTGGAGCGCAAACAAAGCAGCACGATAAAGACACAGAAGTAAGAGGCAGCGGCGCCCTGTACTCTGTACTCGGTACTCGGTACTCTGTACTCGGTACTCTGTACTCTGTAGCATTACCCATGGAAAAGGAGTCCAAGATACTGAACATTAAATTATAGGCAACCGTCAGTTCCCCTCTTACTGAGACCATCTTCCTGTGTCCGCTGAGCGCGGCGCTCCACTGTCGAAGGCTCCGGCATCTATAGGCAGCAGCAGCGTCCTCCCTTTCTCCCCCTCTCCTGCTGCCCTTTTTCCCTTTCTCTCTCTCTCTCTCTCTCTCTCTCTCTTACCTCACTGCACACTCCTCCCTCAGCATCATCTCTCCCTCCCTCCCCTTTCCATCTCGGTCTCCCAGCCACCCCCACATGCTGGTAAACATCCATGCAGCGGCGCACACACGCACACACGCACGCACGCACGCACGCGCGGGGGCATCGGGATGTTTTTGCATGGACCTCCCCGACACTAATCGAAGTATGTTTAAGGAATGACGGACAGGAGAGCACAAAAGACCTGCCGGGTGACTGAAATACAAACGCAGCCTCGATCCTCACAGGCGGCGGCTCCTTAGGCCGCCGCCCCCTCGCTCGCTGCTTCCCACCTCCCTCAACGTCGCACAAAATAAACACTTAACATGAAGTTATGCAAATAAGAAGGGGAAACAAAGAAAGTGCACGAGCCTCCGTGTGCGTTTACCTCTGTAATACTCAAAATTCAACAATGGGTGGAAGCAGGAATTACAAAAATATCCGACGTGATCCGGCTATCCAACGACCACAAGACGAGAGCGAGACGAGAGCGAGACGCGGCGGCGGCGGCGTCTGAACTGAGGAAACGGGCCACTATCGTGTGTCAATCCTAGAGGGAAACGGGGAGGATGAGGAAGATCTCAAGCGCACACCCTCATCTTCATCTCTCACACATCTGGCTTCATTCACAGCTGACAGCTCCAACTGCGTAGTGTCTGCAATCTTTGCTGTATCCTTCCTCTCTCTTCCCTCTCTCTCTCTCTCTTTTTTTTATATCCCAATGTTTTCAGTCAATAGGAATCATCCACTGAAGAGCGTAACGATTCCCCAAATCAGACATGTACGTCGACGTACACCGTCAATCCGGAGCCGCTCTCCCCAGACTAAGCATTCCGGCTGTCAAACTGTCAGACCGATGTCGGCCAGTCATTCATCCGTCTCCCGTACCCGGTTTTCTCACAGCATGTCCTCTTAAATCTTTAATCAACCACACTGGTAAACAGACCTGACACGATGATGGCAGTAATAAACCCGTCAGTCCCAGGTTGATTCAGGTCCGTTTGTGTGTCTGAACTCGTCACAGAAGGTTTTTGTGGATGCTCGGGCCAACCTCCAGGTCCTAATTACAGACAGCGGTGCAGACCGGTCCCTAAGTCTGTGCAGCCTGTGCTAAAGCCGGCTGCAGTTTTCTCGAGGTAAAAGCGGCGAGCGGTCGACGTGCGGCTGCGGACGCAGGTGAGGAGATGCCAGCCTCCGTCTGCAGAGCCCCGAGGCCGCGGCGCTGCGGCTGCACAGCGAGCTGCTCGCCTGCTCACACTGCAGAACCCTGGAACTGGGGGATCAGGATTATTACTCCAGCATTTACGTGCCAACTGGGGCACGCAGTTAGAATATCAACAGGAAGAATGTGTTATAAACACCGAGCACGGCGGTCACTAAACGGAAGCCGTTATTAAGCAGATTATATTTTATGTCCACAGTGCACGTGTGCGCATCGCTGTTGATAGATCTCGAATTGGAGTGCCGAGTTCCAATAAGAAGCTCCATCTGCCTGCGGGGGGGGGGGTCACCTGGTCTCAACAAGCAATGATTCATAGGTCGAGCCTCCAGGAAGTCGAACATGAGGCGAGGTGAATCGTGGCAGCTCCTCCCACGCAGCGATTCATTATGATGCCATTGAAATGCAGAGTCAGCAGAAGCGTATATGTGAAGAGGGCACAATAATTCACCGCTTCCTGTCCGGGGCAGTGAATTGATTCTTGCTTTGCTCTGTGCAAGGACCCATCACCAACATTTAGCTCTTTCTAACGGGCGTGTGAGTGCAGACAGCCACATACGATCGGGTCTGTGCCCTTAAAGGACCCTGATCCGGAGTGCTTTTTGACAGGAGGCATTTACGAGCAGCCCATGCACTCGCCCAGCACTATTCCAACAAGGACTGGCGAGCGAGGCAATGAGTCATTTGTTGTTTTTACACATTTTAAGTCAGGCATTGACAGGGAAAAAAAACACACATTTCAACCCGTCTGTCTTCAAGCGTACAATAAATCTCTTTCAAACTGCACTTTAAAGGCAATGAGGGGAAACGCAATAAAAGCTAAACGCCCTTTTGTGCTTCACTCTTACAGATGCTTTTTAGACGAACCGTTTTCCAAGAAGTCTGGCAGATAATCCGAGGTCACACACGTCTCCGGGTGCCTAACTTTGTTTGCTTTCGTCCCTCAGCCTGCTGTCCGTGTCTGCTGGTTGTGTGGAAGGACGAGCCGTGACCGCTCAGCATCGACCGGCGTGTCGCCATTGATTGTTGCCCATTTGAAGTGGGGTGTGGGGTGGGGGTGGGGGGGGGGGGGGGGTAGTGCAAAAGAGAGGGTAGAACATCATGGGGTTTCTTCACCACGTTTCTGATCCTCTACTCTCCCACCCTCTACCCACTGCAGCGCTCTCTCTTTATTTCCTGCATTCGCCGATAGGCTGTTGCAGCACAAATGACCTCGGGTTGATTGTTGTACCTGCCAGGCCTTACAAACATTTTCGTATTGAGCTATTGTGAGGCTGCGTTTTCGCTACCGAAGGGTACGCAGCAGGTGTACGAGTGTCGATGGGAAATACTACATTCACGCCTTTTAAAAGGGAACGGAGAAGAGGAAATTAAGGCCTGCCGCTATGGCGAGACAGCAAATGATGTTATGTCAGGGCATCGGCAATGGAAAATGAGCACATTAGACTAGTGTAATTAGAGAAATGAACGAAGGGTGCATCACCAAACACACACCTAACTGAAGTAATAAATCATTGCCTTGTGTTTAATCTAAAAAACAGTGTCAAACCTCCCAGTCTGTATGTTTTAATTGTACCAAAGGGGTCATGCAACAACATCCCCCCCCCCCCCCCCTTCCACAGCAACATTCAGCACATCCTGAGTGATGAGGTGCTGAAGTGAAAACACATTTTCACAGGCATGCTATCACTCTGCAAGCATGTGCTAACGAGTGTGTGCTCCGAACCAGAGGGATTGGCTCCCATGTTCATGTGGGCGAGTGGGTGTGAATCTACAATCTGACAGCGGGGGGGGGGGATCGAAAGGGAGAAGGGAGAGAGGAGCCGCACGAAATTAAGCACATAGCAGGATTTTACTGCCACAAATCTCTAATTGGACGCACGCCTCGCGGAGTTTGAGGCTGCCGTGCACTGTGCTCGTGTATTCCGGAGCGTGCGCGAGCTGCGCTTTCTCAGGGATGAAGAGATTCTTGATGGGAGGAAGAAGAGTGAAGAGTAAAGGAACACAAAGGAGAAAGAGATGTGTGTGTATGATAAGATAAGATGAAGACCCCAATTAGAGACCAGCGAGGTGGTGAGAAAGCAATGAATAAAGTAAAAGCCAAAGAGCTGGAACCTTGGCTTATGTTCTCATTAGTGTGTGCGTGTGTGTGTGTGTGTGTGTGTGTGTGTGCGCGAGCAGCAGATTCAACGCATGAATGACGCAGTGCAGGGTTTTCTGAATCAGGTAACAAGGGCAAAGCACGCTCAGAATGTTGGTGGTACTTGAACCAAAATGTGGATTTCACCTTAAAAGTAACGTCTTACGCAACGACGAGTCATCTTACGTCTAAGAATATCAAAGTACTCGCTGCAAATGTTCTATTTGTACATTTGAAACGGTACTATTTCTAACTCATTTGGTTTCACCCATCTTCATTGTTCGGTTCATCAGACCCCGGTGCCATTAGGTTCTGTGTGAGGGCACACACACACACACACACACACACACACGCACACGCACACAGAGCATCAGCTGACTTAAGAGAAGATTCTTGCACTCTGGTGACCTTTAACCACCAGAACAAGATGGAAGGAAGCCAAGAACTGTCCAGGGTGGAAGATTAGATTTCTCTGTCGTCATCAAAGCCGATCAAGATGATAGTGAAAAACGGGGAATCAGACCATCAAAGGATCGATCGAGCAAAACACATTTCCTCAATCAAAGAATCAAAAATGCTCCACTTTCACCTCGACTTTTGAAAAGCTCCAGATTGACCCTTCATACTTCATTTCTCTGGAAAAGCCCCTGCGGTGTGGGCGGGGCTTTGAGACATGAAAGACATTTCACTGTTGGTTGGACAAAACAAAATGTTCCATGCCAGATTTATCAGCATGCAGTCGTGTTCCGTTATTAATCTTCACGATGCACCAAAACAAAAAAAGCGGATCCTGCCGGAACACTTTATCTGACTCTCATTTTCCTCTTTGCTTGTGCTTCTCTGCTGACTGGAATCTTTCGTGTCAGTCAGCCCAGCAGGATAAAAGCCATCCAGAAAAGACCTCGACTAATGCTGGTTCACTGAAACACTTCATACACAATCTCATTATCCATAATTCTGTTCTGTTCTATCAAAGCTAATTACTGCATTTACACACGCCCAGCTAAAACACCTCCTTATTTATTGACAGTGCATTAAGCCCCTGATCCCGATGAGGCTCCACATTGTGTATACTCACATGCTGGGGAAAAAAAAATCCACTCTTTAGCAAAAAGCCAGTTAGCTGGAGTGGAACGGATTGGTCGTATTTGGAGTGCGATTTGTGTATGGAGAAGAAATGCATGCACGTCATTGCAACGATGAGAATGAACAGTGAGACTACGACGAGGAGCTTTCACCACCATTCAGGCCAAATTCCCTCGACAGTTTTGAACACACAAACTCTGCACGTGCGCGCACGCATAAAACCTTCGTTATTTGAGTTGATGAGGCCCAAAGGCAAACTATCGACAGTCCGACAGAGGAAACAGACCAATTACTTGTATCGCGTAATGTGTGTAGAGTCTCACAAGTCTGAGGGGGATTTAGGGAGAAAATACTCAAATTCAATCACTCCGGTTTTATTCTACATTCACAGCTGCCTTGTGTCCATTTACCTGGGCAGAGCGAGACGCAGATTATAAGCTTTGCATAAAGAGAGGCAGAATATTCACACATGAGCTTCTCTCCCAGGTTGAACAGTATCGTCATGGTTCCTCCATTCTTCTTCTCTCCTCCTCTGCCTCTTTTCCATCTCAAGACAGCTGTAAAGTTCTGATAGCTAAAGCTCCTCTCTGTCAGCGCCTCACCCTCCCCTCCCCCCCTCCCCTCCCCTCCGCCCCTCCCCTCTCACTTTCAGCATTTCCTCAAATGTTAACGTGAACTTCCTCTGTGCCTCCCTTACCTCCTATAACATAAATATCCATCTACTTGGTGTTCTTGTCTGTCTTTTTTGCGTTCAACCTCTCGTTACATGAATAAATCGCTGTGTTTCAGGATTGGAGCGCTCTGCAGGCAGGAATAGTCTATGTTTTTTTTTGTCAGCACATGAATCAGCAGCCACATGATCTCTTTCATGCCCCTCCTCTTCAAATGATCGACGTAGAGACGACACTCACCTCTCTGCACCAGCATGGTGACCTCGCTGCCTTTGGGACACTTGCTGAGCAAATCGACCACCTGGTTGTGAGACATGTTCTGCACATTCCTCTTGTTCACCTCCACAATAATGTCACCCTCCTTGAGGCCTCGGCATCGAGGGTAGTCCACTATCTGCTTCACCCGCTGGCCTCCGCCTCCGGGACTGTCCGCGATGGTGAAGCCGAAGCCCTTGTCTCCTTTCTCCATGTGCACGGTGATGAGCTCTGGTTGCGTTGCGATGGACGAGGCCAGGGTGACCACGTCACTGGGGTAGCCCTGCTGGGAGGAGGTGTCCGAGGCTACCTCCATCGAGGGGCTGCCGGCTCGAGGGAGGCCATTGACGGGCGCCCCGCTGTTGGTGGAGCCGTGGTTGTTGTTATGGCTGCCGTGGCTGGACGGAGAGTCGTAGCTGTTGGACACCGCCTGGCCGTTGACGATGATGGGGTCCTTGCTGTCGAGGATGGCCACTGAAGTCACCAGGCTGGTGTTGGGGTCATCAGGGTCAAAAGGAAGCGGGTAGCCACGGCACAGCTCCAAGTTGACCATGGAACCAATTGGGATGGACTGGAAGATCTTCACAACTTGAGCATGAGTGTAGCCGAGCACACACGTGTCGTTGACGCTCACAATCACGTCACCTTAGAGGCAGGGAAGAGGGATTATTGCTTTATACGTACGGACGTTTGACAAAAGTGTCAAATGCCTCGGCGTCTTTGTATCCTGAACTCAACAACACATTTTATAGAAGTAGTGTGCCAACCTGTCTCCATTTTGCCGTCAAGGGCAGCGGGTCCATCAAGGACCAGGCTCTTAATCTGCAGGAACTCATCCGGCTCGTCACCCCCGACAACGGTGAAACCGAACCCCCGGCGACTCTTTTTCAGCTTGGTGTTGATGAAATTTCCCTTCAACTCGGATCGGTTGCGAGTGAAGAAAGGCTTCCCTCCTGAACACACAAGCCCAAACACTTACCCAACGGTCTCGCTGATCTTTTGGTTTCAGAACACAAACTGAATCAAGCAGCTCTGAATTTCAGGAAATGATCAATTGACTTCATTTATTTCCATATAGTGATCAAGGAGGGTTGAAAGCGGAAGCAACTGGACTTTTATTTATGGTTTGAAGAGATTTATTCAGGTCACATGACATTTTATTCAGAACAACTAGATTCAAGCCAAAACAAACCACCCTGCTGGTGTGAGCCGCCTCTAGACAACGACCGCTGCTTTGATTCTGGGTTTGAAGGGGAGTCTGGACCAAAGCAGAACCGGGCAGATTATATTGATACTGAACCTGTGCTGAAAAAAACTACAGGGGTTACAGGTGCTTAAAAGTGTGTAGTAAAAAAAAAAACTGTATTAACGACTGAGGATTTCCCTGTCTTTTGGTGTCTCTCAAAACAAAACAAAAAACCCATACTATTTAAAATCCTCAGTGAAGGAGGTGAGAGGAATATTTAATATGGTGTATATTATTATAAGTATTGTTTTAATTTAGGACGGTACTTTTTAAAGATTGGTAATGATTTCTTTCAGTTTAATGTCTTACCCAGACTAAAAAAAAAAACAGAATGCGGTTTCTGAGCAATGAAATGACGCCTCGGCGGAAACCTCAATCGTTGAAAGTCACATTGATTTGAGAGGATTCCGCTTCTTTAAATTCAACCTCGACCACAGACCCTCAGGTCACTCATCCAAGACTGGAAACACCTTTCACAATGTTCGGAGAGAACAAAATATGCCTTTCCTTCTTTCCTTCTGTAACTCATCATTTGACGATTGGGATGAAATGAAAGAAAAGATGAGCAGCAATCACTGAATAAAACAAAATGAAGTGAGAAGCTCATTCACGGTTTTCGCGGCAGAGAACGAAAGCCACTTAGCGCAACAGTTGAATGCTCAGTGTATTAACCGTCACAGTGCAATCCAAACGCTGGAGACAATTACCTCACAAAATGGTTCAGGGTTTCTTGGCAGAGGTGGAGGAAAGAACGAAAGCAAACATTTATATGGAGATGGAGAAGGAGCCAACGAGCGAGGCATGCTCAGTCACCTACGGAGCAACGCTGGATGATGCATTCAGTGAAGGATGCTCTACCCTTCGAGTCAGTTTGTGTCCTTGTGTTTGTGCTGCTTTTTCAGTGTGATGCATTAGATTTTCAGAAAATGAGGAATGCAACAAAGCTGTAAACACAGATAGCAGCTTTAACCACAAGGGACACAGAGAAATAAGAACACAGCAGGAAGCAGGAGAAACATGAAAGGAGGTGGTTAGATACAGAGATTTCAAATGATGCCTTTCCCTGGAGGAATGTCAAAGCCGAGGACACAACAGAGCAGCAAAGTCAGCAAGGGTGGGAGGGAGGTAGAAGGAGAGGATGATGGACAGAAGCAACAAGTGAACCGAAGCAGAGAGCGGATGGAGACGGTGTTTGTGGAGCCATAAAGTAAAGAGATTGATGAAGGAAAAAGGAAAAGACAGCTGACAGAGCAGCAGAGGAGCGTAAGAGGCAAGCACAGGTTGAGGTAGTTAATGCTCAGCCACGGCTGCGCTAATTAGACAAGCTGCTTGTGGGAGGCTGGTCTGAAAGGAGTTTGCAACGAGGAGAAAGAAACATCAGCGAGACAGGATGTTTGTAGGAGTGGTGATTCGATCCGCAAATTAGAACCGCATAAAAGACGCTGCAGAATGAACCCAGAATAAATCACACTTTGTAAAACAAAAGTCACGATTTAACGAAGTTTCAAACTTTCCTTCCTGGTGACTTACGTTTCTGTCCCATTGCGTTGGGGACTGGAGGTCCGGTCTGAGGGTCTCTGTAGGTCTCTTGCTGGTTGGCAGTGTAGTTCGTAAGGGGGGCCCCTGCCAACGCAGCGTCCTCGATCCATTCTGAAACAGCAAGAGGCACAAATTCTCTAGATGGAGTCTGAACAGGTGCACAGTTCCCCAATTAGAACATAAAATGGGGCAAAGGACTTCGGGACAACGGGGACCACTGAGCCGTCTGCTTGGGGGGAAAAGCCGCTTGACATTCCCGGAAGGTAGAAGAACTGGCGAGGACTCTGTGATTCTCGCCTGATATTCAGTTACACAAACAAGATGCAAGATGTTAAGGAATAAACGTTCAATCAATGGTGGATAGACAGGACTAAAGCATTTTACTTTCTACATTGTGACTAGAAATGGCCCATTTTATTATGACTATCATGTTTGGTTCCTAACCTCATCATGGACGCATCGCCAGTCAGATTATAACACTCATTAATATTCTTATCAGCGAAACAGAATCGTGGCAGAGGTTAAAAAACGGGCCGCAGCCTCAAAAAAAGAGAAGTCAGCAGGTAATCGAGCGAATGGGAATAATTCCTGCCGAAAGAGCAGAAGGTGAAGCGTGAAAGGAGCGTTCCCGTGTGGCCTGAGGAGCATTTGCATTTTTATCTCTCTGTGGGGCATCCTGGTAATGCAAGAGATTTAAGAAATGACCCGGGAGCAACCAACGGTCACCAATTGGTTGATTTATGACAGCAGAGCACGACTGTTGTCACTGATCGGGTTTGATTATCGCAGTCAGACCGAGTTCAGTCGGAGACAAACTTACCCCTCTTCACCTACGGAGAAAATCTTTCATGATGAGAAACATTTAAAAAACACAAAACAAAAATCAAATCCAAAAAGGCTGCATGGCGCAGCCGCAAATAATAGTTATGCCTTTATGGACGGGCACTTAGCAAATCATAGCGCAGTAGCAGGCAGCATCAAGCGCTGCAGCATTTATTGCAATACAGACAATCTCATTCACATATAGCAGGCCACTCAATCGCACACATGAATAGAAAGAAAGAAAATGACGCCCTCGGCGGGGGGGCTTGTGAACGAACCTCGGATGTAGCGCTCACCTTCAGGTGGCTGCTGGCTTTGGGGCTGAAGCGGCGGCGGAGGCTGCTGCTGTCCCAGCTGCCTGCGCCTCTTCGCCTCCAACAGTGGATTCTCATACTGGGTCTTCCTGTTGATGTGACTTTGGAAAAGATGGAAGGAGGGACGAGTGGATGGAAGCGGCGGAATACGAAGATGAAGAGCGGGTGGAATGAATAATGGGAATGGTGAAAATAGACCAGAAACGAGGATGTAGGATGAGTATCAGCAGGAAAGTGGAGCGCAGCAGGGAAAGAAAGCGAGAGATAAGGGTCAAGAGAGGGAGGAGAGACAGGGTAATGAGCTTTTTAATTAACACTCAGCGATACAAATCACGCAAGTGTCTCTGTGAGACATGTGTGGCACAATCACGCCTACATATAAGCAACTAAATACTACTTAGACGACGGGCTTAATGCACAGAAACTACAAACATCTCATCGACATCGATCCTGGGAGGTTCCCTACCAATCTACCAGCCCCGCGAAACGACACCTGAAAGCAGCACATTATCCAGTAAATGAAGGGAAACCAATGAATAATGTCTGTCAGGGAAAACAAAGCCGGAGATACTGCAGAGACAAAGACGCAAAAAATAGAAACGCCAGAGCTTGGAGGTGCTGCTTTCAACAACATCACAAACACATGAAGCATTTTCATATTAATGCCGACGCCAGGAGCAAAGCACAATATGAGACGCGCGCACACAATCTCCCAGCATGCTTTCCCAAATGATAATGATGCAAACTAAATGGCCTACATTTTCCCCTGCGCACAAAATAGCAAAACAGCCGAATGCGGTTATGAAGTTTCATGGCAGAACTGCTCGTATATCAGAGTCCCTCCTGTTTACAGGAGAGTCAACCGTTGACGAGGACGTGGGAGAGGCCTGCGCCTTTGCATACTTCATGTTCACTTACTCAACATAGTAGACCCCATACACTGGATCGAATATTTTCTCCCATCCTGTTGGAAGTTCTGCGAAAAAGAAAGAAAAAGACACAGATTGAGTCAAAGAAAATGGTGGTGAAGGGCCATGAGACGCGAGCAAAGCATAGGCCTGTTCGTTTCTCCAGAGCGATAGAGCGAAAAATCGCTAAGGCACCGAGAGGGAAAAAATAAATATCCGGCGTAAAAGCAGTTTCAGAGAAAGCGTGGTGACGGGGTCAGAGCGGGGGGGAAGGTTGCCGGTGGGACAAAGCACAGATGGACAGACGGGGGGCGGGGAGAGCTCTTTAAACAATTAATGCAGTACAGGGAGAGGACAAAGTGCAGGTTGAGGAGGCTCTCAGCTCTGAGGTCACCAGAATCCGTACTTGGCTTACCGATAACAAACTGTCACTACATCTTGGCAAAACCGAATCGATTCTTTTTGGGTCTAAACACTCTCTACGTGAGATAAATGTTAATGATTTCAAGGTCACAGTCGATAACACAGTAATCTCCAGCAAAGAAGAGATTACCTATTTGGGCTGTGTTCTTGACAAATACCTGTCTGGCGATAGTATGGCAACTAAGGTGATCAAAAAGGTCAATCAAAGAACAAGATTTTTGGGCAGAATGTCTGCTTTTGTCAACAAAAGTGCTCTCCGGACGCTTGCTGCAGCCCTCGTTCAGCCCCTCTTTGACTATGCTAGCACCTCCTGGTATTCAAACATCAAAATGTCCCTGAAAACCAGGCTCCAAACCTCCCAAAACAAACTGATTCGGCTACTCCTCAATCTGGGGCCCATGACCCACCTTCTTCCTGGACATTTTGCTAGCCTAAAATGGCTCAGGGTAGAAGACAGGGTTAAACAACTCAAAATGGGATTGGCATTTAAAATAGTCAATGCAGCTCTGCCCTCAGTCCCCTCAATCCCTGCATACCTGACGAAACACCTCCACAGATTTAGTGACACCCACAGCCACAACACTAGAGGGAGCTCAAACAACAACCTGATTACCCCCTCCTATAGGACTAACATGGGTAAATCATCTTTTTACAATACTGCCCCCTAAGGGTGGAACGGTTTGACTCCCGCCCTCAAAACATGCACCTCTTTGGCCTCCTTCAAAAAGGCCCTAAAAATACACCTTTTAGGGGGGCAGAAACGGAGATAGTCATCACGACTCTCTCCGGATCAAACCCCCCCTCCTTTTTTTTGTCCACCTACGTTGCACGTATTAATTGCTTTAGTAATTTATTGTAATTTATGTAATTTATTTATTGTCATTTTGCATCAGTGGTGTAATTTATTTTAGATTAATTGTTAGTTTGCACTGGCGGTGTAAAATCATTTTATTTTTGTTTTTCTAATGTTACGTTGCATCAATTGAGTAA
Source organism: Brachionichthys hirsutus (assembly GCF_040956055.1). Lineage (NCBI taxonomy): Eukaryota > Metazoa > Chordata > Actinopteri > Lophiiformes > Brachionichthyidae > Brachionichthys > Brachionichthys hirsutus. The sequence goes on from NC_090904.1 coordinate 12,961,062, forward strand.
TTTAATATTGGATTTATTTTTATTTGTATTGTTTTTTGTGGATGATTTATGTACGAAGGACTTTCAACGGAAACAAGACCGCAAGGGCTTTTTTGAAATGCTCCTCTTAGACAGGATGTTTGACTTTATTTGTACTGTAATACATGCTACTGTGTGACTGTACTTGTACTCTAACATTCTATCTAATAAATATATTCATCATCATCAAAAACACGTGTGACAATGAGCAGCAAAGGTGAGACCATTTCTTTTTTTTTTACAGGATGATATAAATTCCTTTTCTTTATCATCGCATCAGAGACAAGCAAACTAAAGAGAAGTATATGTAGAATCTACTTTTTGGAGGTATTGAGAGGACGCCTGTCCTCGTGCCGTGGGCGTGGTCAGCTGACATTAGCGTTCCTTTGCTTTGCATGACTCGTCCCGTTTGTGTGCGATTGTGCTGCAGAACCAAGCAAAGCATATGCAGCCACTTCTAGGGAATGCAAACGTGCAATCGGCAGTAATTAGTAAATATACGTGCGAGACTGGGCCCACTTCAGCTGCATGCAGCGTCGTCATTATCTCTGACGGAACCAGACCGTTCAGCTCTGCAGTCTGATTACGGCAGCATTTATTATTGGCTGCCAGCCACACTGATGCTGTTAGAGGCTTCCAACTGGATGCAATCTCTTGTGATACTTCACTTCTACATGTTATTACTCTCTGCCAATTAAGCCTTAGCCTTTACGCAAGAAAATTGCAATTACACAATCATCTCATTTGGAGAGCCGACGTCTGCCTTGTGGTGACGAGGGCCCTTGGATGGAGTGGAGGCGGCAGCAGATAAAAAAAAAGGGATTCTTATGTTGTGTGTACATGCTATATTCAACCATGTGGCTGTGGTTTAGGAGCAAAGCTGATTTAGAGCGGCAATTATAATACAGTAAGACGTAAATGGGTTTCAAGGTTATAGCTTTACTGTTGCAGCGCGGGGCTAAATTCTCATTCAGAGGATTCCAACGGAAACGTTAAATGTAACGTCGTCCCAGTTCACCTTGCGCAACATTCTAATCACCCACTTGATTGCACGCCGCACTAGCTTCGCTCCAGGAGGAGCGCCCGCGTCTCCGTCGGTGTGCGACGGGAAACGCGTGGCGTCTGCCGCAAATGTCGTCGCGATGCGTTGAACGCACGGCGAGAGGGAGAAGCGAATTAGAAATACCGAAAGGAAAACCTGCCACTTGTTAACGAGCGTTTTCTCCTCACCCCGAGTTCCTCTTCCCACGCTACACCTACGTGCACGATGAGCGACAAGTTCAAATGTTTGCAGCTCATTCTGTTGATAGAGTGCTGTGATTGATTACTTATGGGTAAGCGAGTATCATGGAGACGCTCTTTGTGGTGTGTGTGGACCAGCATTCATGAGAAACTGCTCCGCTCTTTCTCAGCCGACTAAAGTTCATTACATTTCTTCGCCCACCCGTATTGGACTTCGCTGATCGATAACCATCGAGGGTCGTCTTATGGATACGAGCCTCGTCTCATCTAATGATTGCAACTCGCCGGCTCTTTCAGATGCTTAATCATGAGAGTATTTAACAAGGTTTCGCTCTTTCACTCTTGTTAAAGAAGCACAGAGTTGCCTCAGCTTCATTTCACTTATCTGCTTCTGTCTTTGTCCTGCTTTTATGCTCGGTGACTTAAAATGAATGCGGAAATAAATAGACATTTTACATCAGCGGCACGTTGTCCTCTCCATGAAGGGCAGAATGCCACAAATAAATAGATCTTTCTCTGCGAGTAACTTCTCTGCATTACACTTAGTGACTTGACTAAGTGCTAATGTAAAAAGTGATTGATGCGCTTAAAGAAGATCGTCTATTTCACTATGAAAACGTTTCTGACCCGAGGGCTCATGAAAGCCTTTCAAACATGCGTTTGACGAAACTAAAATCAAGATTAAACACGTTTTCCTCAGGCATCTTTTTTTTTTTTTTAACTCAATAATAATTCAGTGTCACAGAAAAAGACAAGAACATTTATATTTGTAAAGTATTTTGTCCCTGTGTTTCAGGTCACATCAACACATGTTAATAATGAAGGACCATATCTCCCCAGATGGAATGACATCATTGATTACCCGTGCAGGGCACAGCCCCCAGACACCATTCATTTGGTGGAAGTAGCCACGCTGCTGTGTCTGATCGGCTAGTTAGAGTGCTGATGGCCCTCAGGGAGAAAGGCCCGCTGCCGTCTGGCTCAGACAGACACCCATTAGGAAATCATCTCTGTAACAATCTTCCTCGCACCAGGCCTCATCCCTTATGTATGAAAGGACGAGTGTTTTTTTTGTGTGTGTCCGCGCCTATATTAAACGGCACAGCTACATGCTATCATGACAACACCATTGTAACTCTGTTTAATATCAGTTTTGAGTCACCGCTCACTAACTGGTAGATGTCTCTTTATGAGACATTGTTGGCGATCAATGAATGATGAGTGTAGATGTCTCGACATTTTTGTGTAGCATCAGTGCGATGTGTGAGGAGACAGGATCCTACCCAGGTCATTGTCCAGCTCCTCTGTATGTACCCCTTCTATCCAGCGAGATGGACCACAAGGCAGCGCAGGATCGTTGTTTCAGGAAGGCAGAGAGGGGAAGAGATGCATATCTGTGAGTCAGGCATCTACGTATGGCTACTGGGAGGCAGGAGTTAGTCGAACCCGGAGCCTAAGTCACATTAATCACTTGACCAGATCTGATTGAGGCAGTAACAGTTATCATATTTTACATTGTGATCAGCACCGTAAGGAAGGAATTATAGCAAAGTGTCATCATAATAGTGGAAGAAATTGAGCCATTGATTCCTTTGAGCTTGATCTTTCTCTGACAAAAATAACCACACACTGACAGCTCAGCATTTTCTGTGACCTAACACTGACACCTACAGGCTTCACAGGGAACTACACCTTTAAATTTCACAGGAGGACCACAATGAGCTTTAGGTGCCTCTGATTTCAGTATCAAGACGTGCAAACATACATGATGTTGAGCCTCAAGCGTTAATATCGATAGAGTTTTCAGATCTAAAGCAGAGGGCGAACCAAAAAGACACACAATCTAATGACATGAAAGTACCGTCATCTTCAGATTCTTCCAGGGGTTTCTGAGGCTTGTCCAGGCACCGAGGGTCTATCCAGGAGGTCGTCTTTGTATTGTGGCTAAAAGAAAAACACAATTTCATCTCAATGAGACAGACGGGTAAAAAGTAATCGCTATACTGCATAGTCACAGCCGACATGAAGTAGCGGAGTTTTTAAAATGCTCATTATTTGTAAAAGGACTAGAAATTAATAACAATTTTGTTAATGAAATAACTAAATAACAGATTAATAAAATGTGTTCCGGATATTTTTACTGGGCAGCTGTCCTGATGAACCTCATAGTAATTACCAATGTTGTTAATGTTCATTCTCCTACCAGGACATTTGCATTCCCGGGCTTGAAATAAAAATAAAATGCACACATAGGTCCAGTTTATAGGAAGAAAAAAAACAAGTATGTGAACATTTTACATTTTGTTTCCACGTTTGATTTTTTGGTTCAAAAAGACATTTTACGTGACACATATACAACGACCTCGTCCATCTGTAGCAGAGACGGCTCCATTACAGTCTACAGCTACTTACTCTATGAAGTAGACCTCTCCGGTCTCGGTGTAGGCCATCTCCCAGTTGTCAGGCAGAGGTCCCAACGGGTCCTCTTGGGGAGGATGGCTAGGATGAGAGTGAGACTGCTGTGTGCTCTCCGTGGTGGCCGTTGGCGAGGGGGACGTCCCGACGTAGGGCGGTTCACTCTGGTGGGGGACGTAGGCGCGCACTGAGTGTTGAATCTCGTCTAATTCACTCGAGTCTCCTGGGGTGGATTGAAGGAAGCAGCGGCCCGTCAATACGGGCGTAACCACTCATGTATAGTATTATAATTTAATAATAATAATAATAATGCACATGACAATTTGTTACTGAGAAACATTTTAACGTTTTGAAAAGGAAATGAAGACCAAGGAGTTTTAGGAAAGCAGCAGACATCAGCGATGTGAGCGCAGACATTTGTCGATATCGATTATCTTAAACAATTAATCGGGCAAACCATGAATAAATCACGAGTATTGGGAATATCTAAGGATGAAGGGTGTCGAGAACTTTCAGTACCACAAGGGAGCAGGAAAACAAAACCAAAAAGGGTTGGCACAGGAGGGAATCATGACTAAGCAGGAAGATCGACTAAAAATGTCTTTGGCAGAAACAATCAGTCCTCCTGAAGGCCCGCCCTTCATCAATACTCGCAGTAAACTCGCAGTTCTGTCAAAGACCAATGGTTGACTGAGAGAAACATATAAAATCAAATCTACAGCACTCAAACTGTTTGCCTGAGCGTTGAGACATGCATCTGGTAAAGAACGGATCCACTTCCTCTCCCAGTCGAAGGGTTCGGACCGAGAAGCAGGCCTCCGAAGCGCAATCACCTAGCTTCCCGTTATCTCGTTAGCACACTCGCACCTCACTGGCGCCTTCACAGCTCGCACGGAACAGCAACTATTGCCCCCCCCACTCATCTAAAAGCACACAGCAGCTAACAAGAGGAAATGCCACTAAATGAGTAAAATCATTCTAAATCATCACCAACAGATTCGTGAATGATCTTTGGATCAGGCTTCATTAAAATCTACAAATGCGACCCCCAAAAAGATCACTTCAGAAATGGAGCTCGCGCCATCAGACACCCTCTGCTTCCTGCAGCCAGATGGCGCCATTTTCATTTCTGCTTGAATACATGCAGCTGTAATCAAACTCAGAGACCGCTCTCTGCAAAATCAAAGGAGCTCTTGTGCTCCACGTCGTCGCGCTGATCCTTCTTCACAAAATATGACCCTGCCCTGATTCTCCTCCACGGATTTTCAATCATTTTTTCAGTTTCCTTTTCCTCCTCCCATTCCCAGCCACTCCTCCCCTCTCCTCCTCTGTCTCCGTTTGAATCACCGCCCGCCGTATCCTCTATCCCACTCTAAGCAGGTTCCTATCAACTTAAACTCCAAACTGAAAGGCGTGCCCTCAGTGCCAACCGTCTGCGTCCTCACTTCAGGTGTCCACTCCACCTGAAGGAGAGAACCATTGTGAAACGTGTGATGCTAATGCTAACTAGCCTGTCACCCCTAAGTTTCATGTGCAAAGATGTGAAGTGGATCTGTTTTGGAGGGTAGTACCAGTGTGAGGCCTGTTCTAGTTTGGTATTTTACATCCAAATTAAAGAGACGTGCGTCGTATTTCCTTTAGAGACAAAGACCCCCGTCAACACCTGGCTTCACCTTTGTGTTTCATATGCATGAAGGAACTACTTGTGACTGGAGTTCACATCTGTGCTCATCCAAACACCTGGAGGACAGTTTGTCTCGTTTCACACTTTAAAGCCTGGCTTGGACAAACTTTTAGCAAAAGCAAATCAACTTTCATTTTGCTTGAGCTGTGATGACTTTTCATTGTGACTTAAATGTGTTTTTGATAATGGAACAAATATATTCAGGATGAATTTGAATGAAGTACGAGTAGAGAATAAAGATCAGCAGTAGCAGAAGCCGAAGATCCTTCAGTTGGAATGATCTCTTATCAAAGTTGATCCAGTTTTTCTGGACCGAGTTGAACGTCTTTCTGCTTTCTGAGACAGCGACGGCGTTTTATGCGTTACAGTGAGCTGGGAATCAGGCAGCACGGAATCCATTCTTCATGTCGCTTCGTTATTACTTCACAAAAGGACATTTCAGTCGGCGGTCTTTCAATGTGGACCGGGGCACTCTCTGACTCACAGACAGATCAAAGGTTCGCGTCTAATGGAGTCCAAGCCAACGCTCAACGTCTGAGTGACTGGATATCAAATGCATCCGCAATGCATCTTGGGTGCATTCACACCCGCACTTAAAGCTCCACTCGTGATCTAATCAATCAGGCCGGTGTGGATATCATGTCTGGATGGGTCTTATCAAACCTCTCCATCCGTGCCCAACTTATGCGACGAGCTTTCCAAAACGATGACGTCATATTTATAACCTAAAACTCAATGAAGCTCCTTTAGGCGACAGACTGAACATAGATTTTAATGTAACCCCGCCCCTTTTATAAGATAAAGAAAGAAAGAAAGAAAGCAATTCTTAGTAATTGAACACATGCATTAGTTAATGGAATAAACCAAATGAACAATAAATCAATTCACAGCGCATTGGGCCTATTTCATATTATTGTCCATAATATTATTAACACCATCTCACTGATCGGTTTCAGCTTTTTGATCGAGGATCGACACAAGGACAAGTTCTACTCGCGATGCGCAATAATTTATCTTGTGTGAAGGAAAACCCTCCAACAAACCTCGCAAAAAAAATTCTGCTTCGACTTTTATAAATGAACATCATATTGAATCGCAGTCTCAGACCGTGTTTCACAATCACATCTTTGCTTCCAAGGCTTCAGTCTTGTAATTTTCACACAGCCAATATAAAATCTAACAAACAGTCTAAACTGTGCAGACATGCATCTTCCCTCCATTCCACCCTTCCAGGTACGCACCTGTGTAGTTACTGTTCATATCAGGGAGGTCCTCGTCTTCCTCCTGCTGCTGCTTTCCAGGCCCTATTCCAGCATTTTGCATATCATTGTAGGACTTGGCGCGTCGGGGAGTGGAGTGCTGCGATCCCGGCAGGCTACCACTGCGCTCGTCTGGCAGTGGCGCATCACCGCCGCTACCGCTATTGCTAATCACTTTCCCACCGGGAGGCTGCGCCGGTGGCTTGGGTGTCCCATAATAGTTACCTAGGAAACAAAGAAGAAGGTGGACGGGAATTAAAAGATGAGAAAAAAAAGACGGACGTGGCAAAATCAGTCAAACGAGTCTCGTCGAATCAGGAGAAGCTGCGGCGCGATTGATTGCACTGAACTGAATCAGCAAAGATGTCACCTAAAAGCTAGCAGTGTCTACTCCTTTGTCTTTCATGAATGTACCTTTGTGATGTTGCCTAGATGAAAGATATATCGCAAAGTTTTCACAGAAGCCTTTTCAACTTTCAATCAAGCTGTTTGGTGGAGTCTTTCCAGCTCGCTTCTTTTTTTAGAGAGTATTTTATGAAGTGAACGTGTTGCCGAGGGACACATTTATGACCAGGAGAAATAGAACTTTTCCATTTGAGAAAAATGTATTTTAAAATACAATTTTCATTATAAAGAAGGCTGTGTTTTCACCTGTGTGGTTATTGGTTGGTTAGCAGGACTATGCAAACTCTACTGAATGATTTTCCTGAGAATTGCCTGAAGGATAAAGCATGGACCAGAAAAGAAGACACGAATTGTTTGCACAGATCCGAATAAAGGGAGTGGATCCATTAAATCTTTACCCACGTAAATGTTGTTATCATTTTATCTCATTATTTTTTATTTATTTTTTTATTAAAAATACTTTGTCACGGGTCAGATGAAGAAACCAGATGTGTTTCTTTTTCATGAGCTTTATATAATAGGGTATTTTTCCAAATATTTTGTGACACAATTTCCACTAAATATGGGATGGAGGCGGAGGTGAGGCCAAAGTGTGACAATGATGATCTGTGATTCTCTAACGTACCTTCAAATGTTCCGATTTCCAATAAGGTTCCACGCTCCTTCAAGTCCAAGAATTCTTCTACTGACAGGAAGCTGTAGTCCACGCCAGGAACTTCTCCTTCTCGTGGGGCACGGGTTGTACCTGGACAACCAATCAGAGACACACTCGAAGTTATCAAGCTAGAAAAAAAAAGAGAAAGAATACATCTTCATATGTCACTGGAAGCGTTCACTCCATTCCTTGCACTGATTTGTGCTCACTTTTACTTTCCAGATTCGCAGGTTTCTATTGTCATGATCACGGCTTCCACCCAGTTTAGTAAAAAATAGCAGAAAGATCGATTTTAAAGGAAGTGAAAATCTGGCAGCCATAAAAACACAACAGCGTTCTCAAACTGGGAGACGATTAATTGTTTGAGCTCAACCTCCATCACACATGGGTGGAGATTGGGGTACTGTAATAACACCTTAGTGGGATTCTGCCATATGCTGTGTGTGAGGGAGGGATTGGCAGGTAAACTGAGATTGTGACACTCAGTGTGGTGTCAATGGTAAAACAGACGACAACAGCACAACAAGAAACAGACAAAAAACTCCTGCAAGGCGTTACACCTTTTCCTCATTCTTAAATTAAATTGCCAAAGAAGAAAAAATCGTGGACACACTTGCTGCCACACATTCCCACACGACTCACCACCGCTCTCCTTCAGGGTTCGTCTCTCTCTCTACTGCGTTTACCGTATTCTACTGCATTTACCGTATTCTACTACAACGCTGCACGTATTTCTGGGTCTCACAGGCACCAGCAAGAAGAGGGCTTCCCCCTCTTTGCTACCTTTGCCCTCATCCATCCCTTGATCTATCCATCTTATCTCCACTGGGTTGGCAAGCAATATAAGCTGTTAAAAATAGATGGGTGGGGGGCAGGGGAGCGCCCCCCGCTGCAGCAACGTTCAGTGACAGCGGCGATAAATCACAGACGTGCAAATCCTATTTCGAGCGAGCCCCAAGAAAAGCATCAAATGTTTGAAAACATCGGATCGCTCTCAAAATACTCGAGTTCCGAGTATCCAGCGGCTAGTCTTCTGTTATCGTCATTCAGGTCTACGGTCTGGGAGTCATCACCAACATTCGTGTTTGACCTCCGACTCTGACCAAGACACACTAATACGTTAAGACAAATCAACAAAACACAAATCAATGAGCTGTCAACTCTGAAGGACGCTAATGTTTCCTTTATAAGTTGAGTAACTGGTTTTAAACATGTAATCCATGATAATGCATTATCTGTAATGCATCTATTGACTGCCTACGTGGTTCACCTGTGCAGTTCAGAAAATCTATTCGTGGAGAAACGCGAGAACGGGTCAGCTGGAGAAACCATCGTCCAATAGCGCAGGAGCATTATATTGTATAACAGGACCATAACAAAGACAAAGCTGTAGGTTGGACAGTGGGACAGCGTCCTCGTAACAAACTAACACGTCAGTGGTTGTTGCTAGGACGCTGCTGGAAGCTGTATTGTTGTCTGTGCAGAGGCTGAAAAGGACATGACAGGTAGTTAGTTGTGTCATCTAAATATCACATAACTAATTATATTACTAATGCATTTCAACAAAGCGTAAATTATGGGAAAGCCACAAATGTTATGTCTTATGAATTATTAATGATTCATTAATTAAAGGTCCCATATTATGAAAAACTCACTTTTCCCATGTTTCTACACTATTATGATGATTTTGGGTCCTTAACCCAAAAACAGCTAAATAAACCATCCAGTCAATCTTCGTAGTTTGCGTAGGTCTGTAATCACCTACTGAACCACGTCTGGAAGAAATCCATTTCGACTTGACGCCAAGCCGGGCGAACGTGCACAAGATTTGCGTGCACTGGCACAGATATTTCACACAAGTGTTTTGGAACTGCGGTAACTTGTGGAAAAAGGGTATACAGTAATATGTTGACGTGGTTGCTCTGAGGAATCTGAGTAGAAAGTGGATTTGTGACCGGTCTTTTAAAAGTGATGGAAAGGCAGAACCTTGGCTTAAAAACAAGGGCGGGACACTGTCACCGCTAAAGGCCTGATTAATGCAATACCGCTCCACAAAGAGTCCATTGACCAAGCTGTGAATACATGCTGAGGCTCAGGAGCTGTGCAAAGACAGTCCTGCTTAAAAAGGAGACTGGATGAGCCAAAGGGCTATTATTCCATACACTGACTTCTAAAATACAGAAGAAGAAGAAAGAGTGAGACATTTAAAGGTTATCTTAATCCACCTAATTCATTTTGTGCCGGCGTCTGGCACACGCCGGCTTAGAGGGTGTTCGTCTAGCGCCGGTCGGTTTCATGGTTTCATACTTTCACACCTTCAGCTGAGCTGAGAAGGAAAGGTGGGAATTTTGTGTAAAAAAAAAAAAAATCGCACCGATTCCTAAAAGAGGTGAGATATTTGCAGTCGTATTGCATCATAGAAGCTGGAGCCACTATGTCAGAATAACATGTAAATGTGCAGTAGCCTGTATGATACATGACAATGAATGCACAAGAACTGAATGATCTTCCAAATGATAAACAAAAAAGAAACCTTTTTGTATTACATCACTGGTGTTGCTAGGACAACCAAGGAAGGATATTAGAGACATGGGGGCAAGTTTGACCTCCAGTGATGACGCAGTCCTCTAGTGGTCACCTCTGGCTTCACAACTCCCTTCTTAGTATGACAGGAATATGAAGCGCCTCAGAGGTGCGACTAGTTGGTCTGATTAGAATACAAGAAACACACCGCAAACCTCAACACAGCAGAAACCTCTACCATGATGTCATCACAACTCAAAGCAATAGTTCCGTATTCGGACCTTCATAATTGTTTATTCCTTGAGCAGTAAAGCCCCGAGGAATCACATTGGGATCTTTGATAATTATAGTCAGCGAGGTTTCTTGAAAAGATCGGTCCCATTTGACGGGATTTGCTTCAAAATGGATTTTGCTCCTCCCTGTCGTAAGTCAAGCCGCCCCACAGAGTTTCAAGAACATTTGTTGAGTAGTTCCTGTGTAATCCTGCCAAGACTGAGACCGTCTGGCAAACGGACTGTTGAAAAACCACCTGTTTGGTGGAGGATTTTATCTCTACTCGACTCAAACAGGCTTACAGAAAGAAAAAATCATCTTGTATAAAAAAAAATCGTATTATATTTCAAAGGATGATGACTATAACTGCTCCATGAGCAGGAAAATATGTATAGTTTTACTTTGGAATGTATAAAACATCCAGCCTTTGGTGCTGGTCCTTCCTCTCGCTCTATTACCATGTCTGTTCCTTCAAACAAGCCCTTTTCACACACCCATCTCTACACCGCCTTTGTTTATTTACACTAAACAAACCAAGAACAGAGCGGCGCTCCAGTGGGTGATTTTTGATAGCGAGCTCACATTCTGTATGCAAAAGAGGCATGACGGATAGCAGCGGTGTTTTTATGCACCGAGCAGTGGTTAATAAACAACTAAATATCACAGCAGAGACCATTTCCTTGACCTTTCCTGCTACACGGCGGTCGATCTCATCGCCTGCTCGGAGGGTACGGAGGCAGCAAGCGAACGCATGTACACAGACGAGCATACGCCCTCATTGGGCGGAGCTTTAGGCAACATTTCTCCTGCAGCACACGCCCCAAAGCCCATAGGTCCATCACTCCAACAGCCACAGTTCGGAGATGGATCTCATCTATGCCATAAGGGAAGTATGGGGACCAGAGTTCAGAGTTCAGCACCTGGGAGTGCTGCCATCCAGATTCCTTCAGCATCTGTGTCACTTGTTTGTTCATTATAACCGAATGACCTGGCACTCTAATATTCAAGCATGTTGTTCAAGCAGCTTGACAGAGTCTCAAGCAACACTGAGACAAAGGGCGCAGCATTCAGCGACCTCGGCGACGCGGCACTGCTGTGGGTGTGGAGCTGCAGGGAGCAAGTAAAAATCAAGAACTGCACAACCAGGAAGGTCACTTATCAAATACCAACATGGCTCTCTGGTGAAAACACACTGCCCAGCTATGAAAGGCTGTCATGGCAACAATATACAGTATATATATATTTATTTTATTTTGTCTCAAAACAAATGAGGACAATGCCACAGACATTTTCCTCTGAATGTTCCATCCTGAATGCATCAAGTCAGCTAATATTCATGTCAATAAAGAAGCTAAAAGGATTAGTGTCCCAACATTTACTCAGTTGTGTCTTTAACAGGTGACATAATAAACTGCCTGGAGCTACTAGTCATGTTCTTCATAAAACTCACATCATGATGTTGACTTTGACTGTGATCCTTTATTCACTGTAGTCCAACGGATCTTGGATGGAATACAACAGGTTACATCTAGAAAGAACATTTTTAACTGATTTTCGAATGCATAAATGGGCTTTTCATTGTTAAAAATGTCATGTTTTTTCTAAAGTCATTCTGGATCTCATACAGATGCAATTCGGTGGCGAGATAAAGGCCCCTACCTTACATGACTGTGTCAAATTCCATAAACATTGATCAATAATCAACCGAGATATTGAGGAACAAATATTGAAGCTCCATTAACTGCAATGTTAACAAAAATTCCAAACTCGTCCAGAATGCAGGATCTTTTCACCAAAATGTTCCTGGTAACATTCCCTGAAAATTTCATTAAGATCGACCCAGAACCTTTTAGACTATCTTGCTAAAAGACGGACGGACAAACCAATGCCGGCGATCACATAATGAAGGAAGTTCTTCACGACCAACGGTTTTCAGTGACATCGTGATTTAGCTGCGGAGAACCACGTTGTTTTCAGCAGCTGCTGGAATAAACCATAAATATAAGTTCAAAGTGAGGGTTACTATTTTTTATTTTTAATATTGCCATTTCAAATGTTGATAGCAACCACTTGGTGCACAGGATTGGGTTTTTGAACTCGAGAGAGCATCCAGTTACGCCACACCGTCTCTGAAAGCACAATCAATGCATGAGGTCGACGAGTGAAAACCCCCGCTGTGACCTCGTCCTTCTCAGTTTGTCTACACTGTCACTCAGATTACAAAGGATCAATATCAAATAGTCTCCGTTCCGTCGTCTTCACATCATCTGGACGGAATTGACTCAACTGGTCACATTTGAGGTTCGGGTCTTGGTTCAAGGTCAACCGGAGTGTGTTGGTTTGTACTTTCAGAAACGAGTGGCAGGTGCAGAACCAAAATAAAGAAGTCGTTTCAATATCACGATGGAAATATTCTAATAGAAGCTCTACTGAATACGTGACGAGCACTCCTGGAAGGTTTTTGTTAATTAATTAATATTCATTTCCTTCTTTCATTGTGTGTTATATTCGTCTTTCATCTCTCCAGCTCGTGCATAACAATAGCGAGCCTCTTATTGCACCTTTACTAGAATAAATTAAAAAAATGGTTTGACTGTCTCAGATCAAACAAGCCAACCTAAACACTGTAAAACAAAGTGGAATTCTGGAATGCACTTAACATGTGGACGTTCATCTCTTCCGTCGACTGACACGGCGAACACTCACCGACAGACAAAGCCAAGCGCTTCATCTATATTTAATTGATGTGCGACTATTTTAAGGAAGCATCTTCCCTTCTAGACTCGGGATGCTGACATTTACTCAGGCAGAGGGCAACGCCAAGATTAGCTGTGAAAACATTCACATAGGAACAAAATGACCTTATTCAATTACTGAGACACCTCCCACAACACGATCAATACAGGTGAGCCAGCGAGGTAAATGATTACCATTCTGACTGTGCTAGATTTCGCTAGAGGACACGACAGAAGTGCTAACCGGAGAGGGAGCGGGAAATGTGTCCGACTGGCAACTACTGACTTTACAGAAATTAAAATTAGCCCTCTATTTTTAACACGATGACATAAAAACACACGAAAAACATGAAAGGAGGCTGCGCAGACATAAACAGAGGCACGATCCTGCTTCTAAATATAACCATGTGTGAGAAATCTGCTCCCCGCGGAGCAACAGAGGCCCCCCTAGGCCCCCCATATCCCCCAGACCTGTCCTTGCATTTTAACTGTGACCTACATTTAATTCGCTCCACAAGGAAAAGGTCCGGCTCAATTCCTTGACTGACTTTATGGTTGGGAGCCGAGAAGTCTCGCTTGGCTTCTTCACTGGAGCCAGTTTGGCGGCGTAGTTTGTAGTTCCTCTTCAGTATGTCTTCATCTTCTCGGAATGACACCGCTTCCTTGATCTCAAAAGGTGCGAGTGAACCAGACTGGAATACCTCTTTCATATTGGTGCCAGGTTTCTTTCTCTTTTTGCAGAATCCAAAACATCCAAAAAGTTTTAAAGAAAAAAGACTGAACATGACTGATTGCTCGTCCTACCACGTCCACTGAAGATCCAGGTGAACGTGTCGACACATCCGTGAGCATCCCCGGTCAAACCGTGAACCTGAGCTCTCCACGATGGAAAGCTGCAATGGCAAAGTTACAGCTAAGATTCCGTATCCCTCGGATAAAAAAGCATAATTAAAATAAGGTTTGACTAAAGAATTTAGAATTACTTGTCTTCCTTGGTGAATTCTACCCTTAAGATTGCAAAAATAAATCCTCGGCCACGTAAGCTACAGCGTAGCTGCACACTGAGGTAAAATAGGAAAAATTCAGTCACACAAATGAGAAGGAGGTCCTAATTGTGAGCCGAGGGCTATAAAGACTCAGCAGTGTTACAGCTTCTTCCCGTTTGCCAGCATCCACATGCAGAGGAACTGCAAACAGACGGGCAATTTAGCATTGCATTATTCAGCTAAACCAGCTTAGATGAAGGCCTGAGGGCTTCTAGGACACGGTTAGCAAAGGGATTACCATTAACAGAAGAAATAATCCAAAGAAAAGGACAAACGAAAAGATCAATGAATAAGTTTATAAACATTGGTTCAATCTGGACCAGTGAGCAACGTCCATCCACGCCGCTGCAGTCACAGCGACTGACTCGAGCCTTAGTGTGTCATTGGTGGTAACATAACGCCATGTGTTAGCATTAGCACAAGACCAACTGGATCAATGACACATTCTGAATGTTGCACTGCAGGGACAGCTCTACGGAGCATCTATAGGACTATGTTTATGACTGGTTAGTCATAAATACATCTGTCACAGCAAGGCTCAATAACTTTATCCTTCATCATGAGCCACCACGAATGAGAGCAGAGTCACCGGCCTGAAATAATTATTGCATACGTGCCCGATTGGCTCTTATTCAAGCTAAGTAGAATAATTTTGCATAAATATGTTGGACTGCTTCCATTCATCTGTATAAAAACAGCTGCCTCAAACAGAACTATCTGTCATCATTCCAACATTCTGCTCCACTGTTTAACCGGCCCTCACTCGTCATTAGCACGCAGATACTGTTAGTTATTTCGTATGGTTAAAAGAAGCGCCCCATCCATAGACAATTTTAGATTGTCAGCATTATTAGTCAAATTTGGCAAAGCACTGAAATGAAAATTAATCAGGACTTTTTTTTTTTGCAACAGCCCTACTCTGTTGTTGGAATTCCGATGCTACAGACTTCTTTAAACAAGTTAGTCTGGCTCTTGAGAAAACACACCAAAGAAAACACACAGTGACAATTGGGATGTGGCGAAAAATAAGAAAAGACTGCAGAAGGTAAAAGAGCTTGAGGGTAGATCATTCCGAAACGCACCAATTCACAAAGGTCTGAAATCTTTATATCATCCTCAGACACCAGATAGCCAAAACAGACTCTCCCCTTCAAGGTTCATTTTACCATCTGAGACTGGCACAGATTCAGACTCATCGGTACGACCTTAACACAAATGGCTCACAAGTTCAAGAGTCGGATGTTTCATAGACACAGTTAACTAGGAGACACAAATAAATCAAAGCTTGCGGTGTGTTCATCCCTTGTGCAACTCAAAATGCAGGAATGAAACCTCGAAGGCAAGCTGACTGCTAGCTGACTGCTAGCTGACTGAAACGCAGGCCATCATTAATGCGTTTGTTGATGTTCCATTAGAACAATTAGTATGTTAATAGTCCAACATATTCTTATTCTGCTGCCATCCAGGTCAATCGGTGCAGAAGTTTCTGAAAGAGTGCATTTTAAGTGCTTTACATCTTCCCCGTGAACAATAGAAGCACTCAAACGTGTTTTTTTGCATGAATCATTGACAAACACGCGCGTGAGGAAACTGTTATCTGCAAAGTTTAACTAAATTGTTCATGAGCGTAACCCAGTGGATCGCGCACATACCAAACAGATCCTTCCACCATCTTCACCAAATGTGTGGGTTTTTTCTTTTTTTGCGACACAGACACACACACACACACACACACACACAGCCGGGGTGACGAGCTGACCGGGGTTTGTCAGCTCGGCAGGGGACTGGGGCCATCTGTCCCAGTAAAGGGTTAATCCAACCAAAAGCACAGGCCACAATTCAGAGCATTTTCCACCATATTTGAGTCCTCAAATTTCAGTCTGGCCATTATTTACTCTTTGGCGTTATGGGGCTTAGGAGAGGTCCTAAAATCTAGCCTAATGGATGGATACCCCGGCTATCCCAAAAAGCTTAAACGCCATCCCCATAGCGAGGTAGCGGTCATTGAAAATGACCGATGTGTGTCTTTTATTTGGGATGGAGTGTTTTGAGTTGGGGGGGGGGGGGGGGAGGGCGTTTTCGCTGCTCCGTCTGGCTGAAAGAGGCCGCCGATGAATTGACGATGCACGCGCATACACACCCCACATCACAATGAGATCAAAACAGGCCTTTCTCTGGACCTGTGACGTGATGCAATGCTTTCAGCTCTAAATGATTCCCAGGTATCTGAGGATCGGGAGGAGGAGGAGGAGAGAGAGATTAGAATTTAAAAAAAGAAAAAGGGCCAGTAGGGCATTGTAAAGCTAAATCAACCAGAACTCTGCCAGAAAATGTCCCCCGCACACATACACAGCCGGCCTTTGTCTTTCCATTCCACCCAGAAAAAAAGCACTCTGGGCTTTCCATTCCTAACAGCAGAGGGTTTAAAATGTATCAAGGAGGGGGGGGGGAGCCGGCATGGGGGCTGTCATACAGACGTGAGCAATCTGGATGCAGGGAAAGGAAGGAAGGAAAGAGGGAGGATAAAGGGAGAGGTAGAGGCTAGCATCGTGGAAGCTCCAGACAAACAGACAGGCAGCAGTTTGCTGCTGGAGGCGATGGCTTCCAGTTTCATCGAGCATGTCAACAGATCGCAGCCTCAATGCAGCCGTCGCAGAGCCAGACTGCTTCCACCAGAAACACACACTCTGCTACATGCGCCGCCGTCAGACCGGGCCACAGACAGACGCATGCCTGCCTGAGACAGACAGACAGCCCCACAGCTTCTGTTTGACCAAAACACATCAGCCTCCATTACTGTCTCCCTCGCTCTGCTCCTGATGCCTGCCGCCTCCTGCACGGCCATCCTCGCCGCCTGCCTCTCCATCCCATTCCCCCAGTCATTAAATCACAGCAAGCCTCATCCTTTTCTCAAAATGACACAAAATACCTTAGTTATGGAGTCCGAGGGGGGGGGGGGGGGCGCTTCTTCTCCTTCTCCTACAATCCACAGAGCGATAAACACGTCGGCAGCCAGAAGAAAATCCAATCAGGTGTGGATGAGTGGAACAAAAACCAGTGCAGAATCGCATTTCCTTCTCGTTTCAACCGTCCTCTCCCGACTCCCGTGCGTCTGTCCTCCGTCCAGCTTTGCCTTTGTGATGCTAAGCTAAAGGGAGCTAAGCAGAGCAGCATCCACACGTTGGCTTATAATGCGCTCCGTCTCACACCCACAGACACCAATGTAAAGTTCTCTCTCTCTCTCCCTCTCTCTCTCTCTCTCTCTGACTGGGCCCCGCCGGCTCCCGTCACACTGGCACCTACATGCACCCGCCCAACTCCCCCTTCTCACCCCTCCTCCCCTTCTGTCGGCGACTCACCCCTATTCTTTCTGGCTCTTACAGACTCATACCTCCCCTCCCCACAACTCTATTTCAATTTGCCCCCCCCCCCCCCCCTCCCCCTCTCAAAATATGGACCAACCCCCCCAAAAAAACCTTTTTTATTGACTCAAAGTGGCCGACCGGCTCACATCTGGGAATGTTCACATTAATGTCTGTGTATATAACTCTGGCTGGGCAGGATTAATTTGTTATGCTCTATGGTCCTGGGAGGGGGTTGGGAGCAGCATTGAGAAAATGTCAATGGGGGAAAGGTCAAAGGGTTCACCATTTCTACCAAATCAACGCAATCTTCTTTCTTTCTCAATCAAAGACACTGATTTTTTTCATCTCAATGATGACCCGGGAGGTTGTTTGTTTTTTTTTTTACCACCATTTGACACACATTAAACATTGTTGGTGGTGGAAATCTGCTTCTGGAAGAAATTGGTGTCCAACTTGTTGGTTTGATTTATTTTCATTTTCGAACACTCGTCTTGTAAAATCTTGAGTTCACTCCGAAAGCCGGTCTCGTGGTTTTCTACGATCCCCGAGTGAGCTGAGTGTGTTTCTTTTGTTCAGGTGAATGCATCAGTGAATGCAATCTGCAACGTCACTGGACCGGGCACCGGGGGGGGGGGGGCTGCTTTGGTATGTAGCGCCACAGGCGGGACCAGAACCACAAGTCATACGTGTACACTGTATGATTACGTCAGCTTGGCTAGTCTTGATTTGGGTGAGCGAGAGTGTTTTTGTATTTCTTCACACACCCCCCACCCCCCATAACCGAACTCCACCCCACCCCCATCCGACAGCTTTATCCCCCACCTCTCTCTGAGCTGCCCTCGTAGCCAACATGCAGGTCATCCAATCGCCTGCGTTGCTAACGACGACACACACACACACACACACACACCAAGTCCTCAGCATCACAACATCGCTGCTTGCCCGGCTGCAGGAGAGATCAGAGCTCCCTTGTCGGCGCTCACTGACACAGAATGCTGAGCCATAAAGGTAGGTGTGAACCAAAGAGAGCAACGGCCCCTCCTTCCTCCTCCTCCTCCTCCTCCTCCTCCTCCTCCTCCTCCTCCTCGTGCTACTGCTCTGATCAACTTCCAGGTAAAACGAAGGAGAAAAAGGAAAGGCAATAAAGGGGGAGAACAAGGGCAGTGGTTGCAGAGAGAGGATGACAGGATGCGGTGTCATGATTCGCTCGGTGAAGAACAGAACAAACGGGCGGAGGAATGCCGGCGGTAACGGGAGGTCGGGAATGTTGAATGCTGGGATAGGACGAGCAAAAGCCGACGCTGCCGCTGGACAGATGGGGAGATGTAAGGCTAACATTTTTGAGGATGGGGGGGGGGGGCATGTATGAGCACACATCCTTCTTGGTGGGGGGGGGGGGGGGGGCAGAAAAATTTTTGGGGATGATTTCTAGTGAAACAGATCACTTTACATTATAAGATTAGCTCCAAGGAAGACACGAAGTAATCTGCCCGGCTAACTACGGCCCAATATTGGTCCAAAAGGCAAGTTGAAGCCTGCCCAGATTAGCCTGAAATAATCAGGCTTAATGAGATAAGCATCCCGAACGTCTGTGTGAGGCAGCTCCACTTTATCATCGCGTGGGCTTAAAACTGATCACGCCTGGAACTCAGACAGAAGCTGACACTGTCCTGACCCCAAAGGCTTTTTTATAATTGATTATTTAATAATTCAACAAGTAGTCTGTTTTTGTATTAACGCCAGAATGTCATCAGGAAGTGAAACGGCTTACGTAAAAGCCCGGACACAAAGTGCATGAGGAAAAGGAACAGTCAAGGACTCACAAGGCACGGCGTGGCGGTAGAGGTTGTCTCTGATGGTCTGCTGCAGTTCGTGGTCCGGCGAGGATTTCTGGAAGCGTTGGTTCAGATATTGCTTAAGGTCCTTGTTCAGCTTACTTCCTGTCATTGTGGACACAAAGAAGAAAACATGTGGTAACTCCCTCAAAACAAATAAAAGCAAGACTCAGTCAAACGCCACTGTTATGATTCACTGTGTATTCGTGACATGACCACATCATTTGACTCCCACAAAAAGAACTCATCAAGTTGAAACCACAGCGTCGCCCAGAATTGTACACTTGCCATTGTCTCTCAGTGGGGTAGCTGGCTGGAAGAACTGCCTCTCCAAACAGACAGGGCTAGTCAAAACCGAAACGGTTAGCACTTTGGCTAGGACTGGGAGTCAGCCCTCCCACCGCTACGCCATCTGGACCTCAGACGCACATTAGACCACTGAAGGGAAGCGTGGCAGTGTACGTCTGTCCTTGATTCTGGCTGTATCTCTGTGTGTGGCCTTTATAGGAGCGTTTACGAGTTCTGAGAAGTACAACCGGTACAGCAATATAGCAGGAAAAACGGAACACAAATGTATCAAGTCCTGCTGATAGAGAAAGTGAAGAATTGACCTAATAAATATGGAAAAGCCTTGATATAAATGGAACAACCAAGCCGCTACAGGCAACAGCAAACACCTCATGACGTTTTCTCGTAGTGCATGTCCCATTATTTATTATCCCAATGATTTATGTCCCATCTTTATATGGCTGCTGAGACCATTTTTGGTTGTCATGGGCAAACAACCAGTCATAAAAGGCCCTGGATCCTGTTTCCATGGAAACTCAGTGCGTGTGAGAGTGTGTGTGTGTGTGTGTGTATGTGTCTTTAAGAAGATGACTGAGATTGTTAACGTTGCAAAGAAGAGCTTTTTACACTGGTTGTCAGAATGACTGTGGGTTATTTTACAGAATTGATTGCTGTATGTTCTTACTACACAGTAATACTTTGACATGCGCGTATAATTCATTCCTGGACCGAGTTCGTAACTCAAATCGCTCGTATGTCAAATAATTGTTTTCTCATATATACACACATACATACACACGCAGTGATCACTGTGTGGATGTGGGAGAAAGCCGGAGAACCCGGAGAGAACCCACGCAAACATGGGAAGAACATACAAACTCTGCACCGATAGGAATCAAACCCAGAACCTTCTTGAATCAGATTCAGATGATGCCTGACTTGAGCCCGGAAACACCGACAGTCACCGACAGGCTATTTGGTCAAGTCTAGTTGGAAAAGCTTTGCTGCACCATCTAATCTCAGAGGAGGAGGAGGAGGAGGAGGAGGAGGAAGAAGCTCCTGGCTCGCTCCCATCGAGACATATTACTGTACGGTAATCTTCATAATAGATCACAAGCCAACACTGTGCTTGTTTAGACACCAATTACTGGGAAGCAATGGGCCCCCAACTGGCTAAGATTCCCGTGGCAAGATTGTGTCACAGTTTCTGTCCAAGTGCAAAATGTTCATACTGTGCTAGCAGCAGGCCCACAATAGCAAGCATTCAATGACAATAGAAACAGGTTATATACCGTAAGTCAGTAAATATTTGTGTAAGTAGTGCAAATATTGTTTTGATTTGGGGGGGGGGGGGGGAACAGATGAGATGACTTAGAAAGAAAACCGGCAGCACCAGGCCAGACATCTTGTCTGCTGACTCGTAGTACTCTGCAGCGGTTTAAACACAATGGCAGGTGAAGGAATTATTCATGCAGACAGAACTTGTATTAACGCTGAAAGAAAAGGTCTGAATGAAGATGAGCAGAACTCGGTCCGGGGACAGTCTGAATCAAGAGGCGCTGACGCACCGATGGACGGACGGGGCATGAGGTGGGACGATTCAGTCGTCAACACAATCTGTCCTCCCTCTTTTTTTGGGACACAATATAACTGAACCAGTTGTGATTTGGGTTGTGACACAATGTTATAAAGGATAACTGACATAATATGATCTACTTGGCTGGTGCTATGCCAGTTAATGAATGAATTCAAACCAGTCTGCATTTAGATCAAACATAACAAACAGCTAAAATATCTGATTCTATGTACCGGTACTTTATATTCTGATTTCTGTTTGCAGATGCTCCAGACATGAGGAAAGAAATCATCCGCTCCCTCTTTAACTTGCTCCAACTATTAAAAAATATTTTCAGACTTGAGGGACACTATGACATCATAATAGACTTCGGGGTCATATACACAAATGTTAATATAAATATTGCACCTTTAATCTCTTAAGACAGCTAGTCGCCTTCTTCTAATTAAGACCCAACTAATACCATGTAAGTTAACACTATAAGCTCATTAACTGCTACTGCTTTACTGAGACAAAGCAATGCTGACCTTATTGGCAAAGAAACAATAGTGCAGATATGCTGGAAATTTGAATGTGATCTTGAAAC
Source organism: Brachionichthys hirsutus (assembly GCF_040956055.1). Lineage (NCBI taxonomy): Eukaryota > Metazoa > Chordata > Actinopteri > Lophiiformes > Brachionichthyidae > Brachionichthys > Brachionichthys hirsutus. The sequence continues at coordinate 12,982,967 of NC_090904.1, forward strand.
TGAACTACAGACATAGATTGTTCTTGCATATAATGATTGGATCACATTGATTTTGTTGCTTGACCATGATCTCGTTTACGCCCTTATCTTTCTATTAACATCATTCAAAGTAGGCTTTCTATGTAAAATTGATTATTAACCAGGTTTAATTATCTGAATTCAATTTGAATAGGCAAGAAACCACAGGGAGGCGTTCAGCAGGGCCGGGATGAAAACATCTGGCCCTGCAGCCGTACTGCTAAATCCCTCTACAAAGAAATAATTAGAAAAGACATATCCTTCAAACACAGCCCACCTCTTATAGATTTTCCATAAGCTCCCTAAAAGAGCAAGAGCAAGTAGGCACACGATCCATGACAGAAGGCAAGTGGTTTATGCAAGAGAGGGAGGCAGGGAAAAGCAGCATCTGTCACAGAATGGGAACATCAGAGGAGTTTTCGACACCACCCGAAATGTGAAAAGCTCCACTACTTTGCAGTCGTCTCCCCTTGAGCCCACCGCTGCACCCTCAGCTCTGATCAGCCAGCCAAGCCTCCGCTCCGACATGCAGTGCCAGACATGGCACAATCCGGAACCTTCGCTGGCAGCCGACATCTGTATTCATGACAAGGAAAAACTAACTACGGAAACTGGATCTTTCTGCCTGTAGTGAGAAGGTTTCACGGATTTCCGTTGAGTTGTACGAAGTCTTCGCGCTCCAGATGAGGAGCGTCCTTATGCAGCAAAGAGCACCGATAACTTTCTAGATGTTGGAAATATAAAATGTATGCTTCCTAAATATCTTTGCATTACTCGACTGCCATTCCTGAGATTTGTGCATTATGCTGTAAAGAAGCTGAGCCTGTTGGTTCCAGACCTGGAGTCAGGCCAAAATCCACACTTAGACTTGATTGCTTTTACTGGAACGAAGCCTTGCAACTAGAAGTTTTATATGCGGTTTCTGCAATTCCAGTGGAAAATGTATACGAGAGAAACCATTTCCCTTCAATTGATCTTCACAACTTTGACGTAAAAATATCGACCAGACAATTCATTGTCAGTCTGCCACTTCGAATCCAGGTTCCCCAAAGCTCGAGACATCCTGACTTTAGTGATCTGTCCACAAGTCCCACAATGACGACTAGACAACTAGATGGACTGCGGTACAGACATTCACAGTTTCTGGTATTTGGTGGTTGCAAACGTTAGCCTATTAACACAGGGAACTAAGACTGGCGTTATCAGACCAAGAAGACCCCTGTAAGCATGGTAGTGCCCTTACTTGACCCAGCAGTGTCATCGGGTTAAATTTAGCAGTAAAAATCAATGGCCTTCCCAGAAATTAATGAAAACGATATTTGAAAGGCTTTTTAAGTAGAGAAGAGGCATCTCAGAAACTTTTGATCTGTAATCAGCGCATTGGGCAATAGCCGACACAGTCGCCGTTTTAACACAACGCACCAGCCTAAGTGACAAAGCAGAAAACGCAGTCATATGCCAACGTGCCAGCCTATTTTACACTTAGCCAAGTCCGCTTTGGCAGCATCACCATGTTTGGCTGGTAACTGAGCATTGTTGTATCGATGTGGAATACAGAAACAGTCTGACATAAAAGGCAACAAAAAATGTTTCCCTCTTCTCTTCAATTGTCTTTTTCACATCAAGGGACACATCGCCAGGCGTAGGCTATCATTAGAAATAAAGCCTGCCTGCCGTGTGCCGTTTCATGTTAAATTTAGCTAGATCTAAGTGGGATGTTGTAAATCTTTAAAAGTCGGCCGCACAAGTTGACCGACAAGAACTGGATTCAACTGTAGACTGTGCACAGGCCACCCGGAGCCATGGAAAGGCAGGTCAACTCTTTAGCAAGGAGTCCACTCACTGTTCCAATTAATCAGTTAATGAGGGCCAATCGCCATTTAATTGATGAAAACAGCAGCATCTATCTACAGTTAGCAATGTCATCACAGCTTACCAATATGTCACGGTGATTAGGGGGCGTGTAGCGAAGTCCAACAGAGCCCAGTCCAGATTAGGGATTTTATATGCTATCTAGCCTAGCCACCAAGTACAGGATGTTACTGAACCACCGGAGATGAATCTCCTGACAATGACTGGCTCATGACTGACTTGCATCACAGTATGATTTTGCACAAGGCATTTGACAAACATCCCCGTCTCTGAGTTTATCATTACACCATATTTTCCTCTATTAGATGTGGCTTGCACAGCACTGGCTGGGCTTTGTATCCATAGCAACAGCTGCTGAGAATGTGGTGAGGGTGAGGATGCCCCCCAGTCAGCCATCGTCTGCTGCCCTCGTCTGGACCGGTTGTTTATTACAAAAATAAAGTGATCTCACCAGTAAAAACAAGTTCATGTGAGAGAAATGGAACGTCAGCGTTCATAGTGAGATTTCAGATATATTAAAAAAAATGAATGTGTTAAGAATTTATAATGTGGGAATGGATGAACGTATAATGCATTAGTGACAGAAAGACACAATGTCAAAGGGTTAAGCCCATAAACACAATCACCTGGTAAAGCAATGATCATTTAAAAAGCCAAAAGATACATCTAGAAATCACCACTTCATTTTCAATGCAAATTTAGTGCCCACATTTTGAGTTAATAGGCCCATTAAGCTAATCATTGATAGCTGTATAAATGGACATATGCTAACAACAAAATAAATTGCACTACAAATGTTTAAAGCTTGAACCCAGTGTACAGAAACGCACCCACTTGAGAACGTGTACACAGAGTTTATTTGACAATGAACAAGATGCCTGCTTGTCTACAGGATCTACAGCCTTGTGTGTGTGAGTGGGTTTTTTTAACCTCCTGGTTTATGTGATGGTTTATCCATACTAATGCACGAGGTAGAGGATTTCTAGCGGCTTTATTTTTAAGAGGCTCGTTTGAGCCGACAGGCGGGAAGATATGTAAGCAACTCCAACATAGATACTAGAATGTAAAGTCCAATCTTTGCTTGTACGAAGCAAGGACGTTCTAAACCAAGGAGAAAACACACTCAAGTACTAAAATACTGCATCTGGATATGGACTTAACTACATTAGCTAAAAACATGAATTTCCCGTATTGGAACAGCATAAAAATGAAGACTCAAGGCCCGTCTGAAACCAAACTCCCTCATGATCTTATCATGAAAAGGGCAATTCAATATGAAATGGACCTTTTATAAAAAAAGAAATTAGAAGAATTGAGCTAAAATCTCTATCCACCCACTCAGCGCAGAAACACAGCAGAATAATACCCCCTTCTTTGAAATCCGCTTCTTGCTGAGTCGCAGTAGAGAAACAGCTTCACCTTGCATGGCTGCATGCCGCCGACTGACTGGCTCCCAGATTTAAAACAAGTCAACCCAGGATTGACTTTTTTTAAAGTTTGATTTCAATGTAAAAAAAAAAAAGAATCAGTGGGGGAATCGTGACAAGGAATCAGTGTGAGCACCGGTGATGGTGAGATAAAACCATAACACACTTCATCTGTCGTTTAGCTGAGAGCTAATGCAGGCGTAAATGCAAAAAGAAAAGCAGATCCTCAGAACAAATTATAGCCAATACAAACCGTAGGGGAACACTCCTCCATAAACCATATTCAGGCATAAGATGCTTTGAGAAGACAGCAATTCTGTACACAGAGCAATGTACTCAGATGCCATGCTGCCGTCCTTGAAATATTATGGACCTCATAGAGGAAATGCTATTCAATGCGGGGAATCGCGACACGCAAATCAAAATCGAAGCGGCAAATGTCACGGTGTCCTCACGTTAAACTCTAGTGGATCTTTTTATTATTATTATTATGGATCCTATGGTGCAATCTGGATGTTTTTTTTATTTCTAATAAGCACATTTATAGGACAAGATACCATAAAAGAACAAACAAGACATTTGTCATCCTGCACACAAAAGAATCTGAGATGTTAAAAAGGCAATTCAGAGTGAAATAAAAGCCAGGAAAGTCAGCAAATTACCGCTAAAGCGCAGAATAAATGAGTCGGCAAATGTATGACTAAGCGAAAAATGTGCAAGTCTATTAGGAATGTGCAGTGGTGAGACGTATTACCATAACATCAGCTGGCCTCCCAACACCCCCATTCCATTTCACAGCAAGATAAATGAACAACTGCTGGTCTATAATCAGAGAGAGTGTGTCACACAGCCCACAGTAGGTGAACAGCGTTCTGAGAGACCCACCGGGGAGGGGGAGAAGAGGAGCAGCAAAAGAAAGAATGTACGAATAAAGAGCAAATAGGAGGCTGGAAAGAAGGAAAGAAAGGAGGACTTATTGATTAAGTGAGAGGTTTCTATTAAGCGAGCTCCAGGCTAGTTCCTCCCGTCTCTCGACACTGTTCAATCAGCTGTTTGGGCTGGTCTTCATCACGTCCTGGATTCTAATTGGCCGTGAGGGAAAAGTCATTGGTTGTTCTGTTTACGGTGATAAGCAGGGCAAGCTCATTAATGCTGCCACCAGGGGGCACATGTCACTCAGGATCACTAAGTAAGTGTGTGTGTGTGTAAATATATGTCTGTGTAACAAAGCCGATCACTTAATCTGCTTTATCAAACTGATCGATTCAGTTTGTGACACTTGTTGTAGCATCTAAGTCATATCTAATGAAGTTTATTAAAGGCTCAGTATGTCCTAAACGGGCCGTCAATGTGTTGTTTACTCTGATGAACAATCTAGAAACCCAAAAGGCGCTGGACTGGTTTTATTTTTTCATACGTTTTCTTATAAATTACCACATTCCACTTTTAATACCATTTTTTGCCATCTTCTCATTTTAATCCAAGATCTGCAGCCTGCTTCTCTTTTGCTCACCATTTTCCTTTGAATCCTCCCTTCTTATTTAATCCCTTACTTCACCCCCGTTCCCTCGGTAAAACCCTTAATTCCTTGCCACAGACACAACAGTGAAGGGCAAACATGCCTCTCTGCTCATCTTCTACAGTCCATCCATCCGTGCATTTACCCATCCATCTCCCCTGTGCCTCGAGAGAGCATGACTGGCCCACTTTCCTGCTCCCCGTCACACTGCTGACTTATGACAAGCTCAAGATGCTGCGTGGATGCACAAATACACTAATGTGCACGAATATTCGCACGCAAAACGGATGCTCAAACGCACCACATTTGCACAATGATCCATCTTTAGAAATAGGATGGGGGAAAAAAATACAGACAACCGCAAGAAACAAGCTTTAAATAGAAGCACAGGGAAACACTCAAGGCGCATCTATTCCTCCTGTCCGGCAGGGCAACATAAACACAAAAAGGAAACGCACAATTCATTGTCATCTTCATCCGTCATCTGCAGCGGTCCCGTGATGTCCGATAAAGCATCGACAGCGACATGCGCACGGAGCCGAGTTCCTGCTCTCGACGCAGAAAAGAAAAATAAAAGCATTCAAAGTTTGTGTGCATGTTGTGTGTGAGTTCTGGGGTTGTGGGCTAATAGGGCAGCAGTCGCCGCCAGTTAAGTCTATGCTTGTTTCTGGGTCAGCATCAGGCTACGCTCATGCAGCGCCGCATCCCTTTACAGCTGACTCCAGGCCAGACTTGCATCCCAACATGAGTCCATGCCGTGCAGCTGCCTTTGCATTCATGTGTGCGCACTTTGCGGCGTGCGCTCGCTGAACAGAAGCATATGCATCTAAACATTAGCTGTAGCTATATGCAGAGTCCTAGCAGCGTAGCATGCTGAGCAACATAAAGCCCAGCGAACCACGAGAAGAACCGTGCAGGAGTTCAGAGGGCAATTCTTTTGTGGGGTAAATAATTCACTGTCCAATTAGGGGGGTAAAAACGTCTAATATTTATCTCAACCCTAACGTAACTGATCTAATGATATGACAATTTCAAACCCACTCCTCGTAACTCTGTTTAAAAAGCAAGGAGAAAGCAAGTAGTTATGGATAAAAAGATATCAATGAGTTTTAGGACAGATCGACCATCTACTGTACTGTGGGTACAACATTCCTACCGAGGCAGCTCCTCCCTCTGGCGAATGACGTGCAGGAAGCCGTGACATTCAAGGTCCCAGCTGTTTCGTAAATACCTGCCCGAGTTAAAAGATTTCCCTTTGTGACTCACAATGGGAGGAAGAGTTTTGGTCATGTGTATTTAAAAGCAAGAGAGCTCAACCGGAGAAAGATGGACGATGCTGAAAATGACAGGAAGGCGGGGGGGGGGGGGGGGGTCAGAGGGAAGTAGATGTAGCAGTAGGAGGAGAACAAAAGAACAAAAGAAAGAAAGAAAGAAATGAGTAAAATGGAGGAGAATCTACATTTGAACAAAAACAAATGAGTCAATATTTGTCTATTTTCAACTTACGACAAGTTGTTGTTTTAAAGATATCAGAGATGTGCGGGTAAGAAAATAAAATTGTAAGCCAAAAAAATTGAACTGTTGAATATTCAAATGTTACGTTTGAAAGAACTTTTAACTCTTTTTTTTTTATGCGCTGAGAGAGGGTGGAGAGGAAAAGAGGGGGGGAGGGGGGATGTGAAAAAAGAGTCAAGGCGTGGAGGCCAGGAGGGATGCCAGGGCCGGGGAGTGTGCCCCCACCACCCAGGGAAGGAATGTGCCGGAACGCCCTCACTCTCTCCACCAGCAGTCGGTCGACAGGTAATGATTTGGTCGACACGAACATGTACTTATATTTCGGCTATTTCGTTCATCTATAAATGGCTGGTCAAAAAAAAAAAAAAAAACAGAAATTGCATTGGAGAAATTACACATTTTGGACTATTGAAAATATCAACAACAAATACGGAACTTGTAGCTTCATGGTTACCCAACAAACACAGGAGGACCGAACTCCTATCAGACAAATTAAGAAATCAACTAATTGGACTCAAAGCCAAGATTAAACTGTGATCAGCTGAGTGGCGTATTGATCCACAGTTTTGGGATCAATGCACTGCACATTCTGGATGCATTTTGCCCCAATATACAACCCAAGTGACTGATGTGCTGATGGTGAAACTTTAGCGGATGCTGACGTATTTTCTCAGACTGCTTACGTCTTCATATTGAAAGCCACCTTCAGCAAAACGACTTCATTAAACAAAGGGCACGCAGAGGGCCATAAAGTAGAGAGCGACAGCACAGGTTCAGAACGGCAGAATTTAAAAGGGGAAGAAGCGATCAGGATCCCGATCCAACCAGAGTACCGGTACTTGAAACTAGCCGAGGTCACGCAGGACAAACGCTTAATCGGTTCTTGCCCTGAAACATCATCACAACATGCTGCTGCTGAAGGTTCCAGGGCGAGCCTGTGGAGTCACAGGTACAATGTGGGTCATCGTTTTGGAAACTAACTTTGTTTTAATTAGATTGGGGGGGTGTCTTATGGTGGCCGTTATTACTGCCCGTGCTAATTCCCAGGCACAGTCAAAAGCCTTAGCGTTAATTCAAGCAGTGTGTGAGATCCAGTTCCAAAGCTAACATTAGACAGAACACAGGCTTGAGGCTTACTGGCATGTTAACTTTGGAGCCTGACAGGCAAACAGAGATGTAACTCAGCAAGGCTCGAGCTAAAAAAAAAGATAGACCTCCACCAAAAACCGCAAAGAAAAATGAAGGAAATAAAACAGATATATGAATAGGAAGGTATCAGGTGTGCTATATGATGAGAGTGTCAGCGAGGATGAAAGGAAAGGTGAGGCCAGCCATGATGTCCGGCTTAGAGACAGTGGCTCTGAGGAAAAAACAGGAGGCGGAGCTAGTAGTGGCGGAAATGAAGATGCTGATGTTCTCTGTGGAAGTGGCCAGGTTGGATAGATTTAGAAACAGAGACAATAAGAGAGACAGTAAAGGTTAGACATTTTGGAGATAAGGTACGAGAGGACAGACTTCGATGGTTTGGACATGTCCAGAGGAGAGACAGGGACTATATCGATAGACCACTGGATGCTGGACGCACCTCAACAGACAGTGAAGGACGCTTGAAAACGAAGGGTTAAAAAGGAGACCTGTAATCTACATCATCTCCACCTTCCATTCAGCTCTGAATGAGATCTTAGTTCTTGTTGGTTTTTAACAGCATTATCCATCTTTTGATGTAAAAAAAAAAAAAAAACAGACAGATGGCACGTCTAACACAGAGTAAATCAAAAAAGACCAACAGGCAGAAAGCCTTGATGATGAGGAGATAATGAGTGCATGTTGATGCAATTAATATTCTTCTAAACTGGGCCACGCAATGACTACGAGGATATTAAGCATCATTAATCATTGTTGTGGAGCGTGAAGCAATCTCCTTCTTGAGGAAACTGAATCCTCACACAACCGAGAACCAGGAAGGCCGGAATAATGAAGACCATTTGAAACGAGAAAGATATGGATGAGAGATGGAAGAGCAAGACAGAGGAGTCGACGTTAGGAGAAGGTTAGGCGATGCCTAGGAGCTAATCTGGAGGAATCGTGGAAAGGTCGGAGAGTGAGATGATGGAGAGATGAGCGACAACCATAAACTTGAAGAGGTCAGTTGTTTCCTCTTCGAGGTTTCTCCGGATAGAGCTGGTCGGTCAGCGCTGCCAATTAGTTTCTGCCTCTCTCCGATGCAACTAAAAACGTGATAATGAGAACCCACGGGATTTCAGCTATGTTGAAAGGGTGCAGGGTTGGTTGATGGTGTTGGTTCAAAAATTCTTGGAACTTTATCAAATGACCGCAAGGTAGAGCCCGATGAACAGTCAATGCAACAACATGTTGGGAAAGTAAAAAATGTTCTAAAGAACTGAAACGAAAATTAGAGACACAAAGACGGGAGGAGGATGGAGGAGAAGGAATGGAGAGAAGACATGAGACAGACAGGCGGGGAGGAAAGAGCGCATGTCAGGAGAAAGGGGAGGGGTGGGCGAGGAGAGGAGAGACCCCTTGACCCTCTACTGCTTTTAATGGATGGCTCCGAGATAAGACAACCAGACAGGAAAAGAAAAATTATTATCCGTCCCCAGACGAGCTCTTTGCTGTACACTGAACGAGAGAAAGGACACGATGGCCCGTGTCCATTACTGCAAACACATTATCTGTTCCATCAGACGCAGACAAAACAACAGCGTCTTCCATAAGATCGTTTCAAAGTTTACATCAAAGAAAATACTTTCATTTCATCGCAAATGTGAGTAAAATGTACCTGAAAGTTTGCGAAAAACGATTTTCTTCAAGTGGAACTCTTTCATCCAAGCGTGATTAAGGAGAGAATTAGTTGTCAATTTATATGCAAATGAGCTTCAATCAGTGACAACTCTTTGAAAAGGCTGCGCGCAGTGAGGTGTGGCTAACCCCTGATTCCACTGAGGAACTTTTGTTACTTCTGAGCAGATGGCTGGGTAGTCAGAGGTAAAGCGGACAGCAGGGTGGCGTGGGCCGTCTCATCAGGAAGAGCAAACCGGGTTCACCAGCTCTCCTGCGATGATCAAAGACCAAACGATGAGCCGAATATGTTGCTCAGGTCTGAGGTTCCTCGCTGACAGGAAGGCTTTGTTGGAATAAGGATGGACATTTTGCTATAATTATTTAACTAAGCTTCAACTTGTTGTTGACTTTTGATAGCCCCACAAATATCAACTGGGATTCTCCAATAGTTAATTACGCCACCAGTTTTAAGTATTTAGGAACTTAAAACTGCAGCTGACACTGGAACAAAGCAGCTGGCCGGCCTCTGCCAGGCTCGGCTCACCCAGCCACCGCCACACAAATAAAGGACAACGCTCACACAGAGGACGACAGCAAAAAGTCAGATCCCACTTCCTGTGTGTGGAGAAGGATAATGAACTAAAAGCCACATCATCTTCGCAAGAAAAACCAATTAGCTGTGTGGAGAATGTGAAGTTTATAAGCATAACAGATGAGGTCAAGGCTACCAGTCATCCCAGGGATGGCTTGCATCTGCTTGATTCCATCTTAAGTCGGTAGGACCAAGCGGATTGAAAAATGTCGGCTGGAAGTGTTAGAGCTGCCTTGTCTTCATAGGGATGATGACTGGCTGTAGGGGAAAGGGTAAGCTGCTTCATCATCGTCTTGCACTTTTACATGATTTACTTTGAAATCTATGAAGAGAATATGGCTTTGAAACCTTTCCAGAAAAGGGGGGAGAAGAGAAGAGAAAATGAGATAAAAGCTGCTTATAGGCGATGGGATAGAATGCTAAACTCAGTCGTCGGTACTTTGCTACTTTTCCACATTACAGGTATTTAAACAACACAACACAGCTTGTAGTATACACCTTGAAAAAAAAAAAACCCACCATCATTCTCCTTGAAAATAAAGTGGAGCAAGTGTTTCTCCGCCTTTCAGCACTTTAATCATCCGTCTTAACAATTACATCAGCTTCAGCAATAAGAGGAGCAATAAAGACCACATAAAGAAGACTGTATTGGAGTGAAAAATTACCACCTTGCCTAGAGTTGTGTAATAATCACTCTTAGAGTACTGCATGTCCCTGAGCAACAAACAGAAAGTATAATACACAGCAAATGGAAAAACAGATACACTATAGGAGACCGGCTAAAACAAATTTTGTTTTGGCCCAGGAAGACAAGCACAAGTCCCTTTTCCTGATCCTATTTATTGCAGGGAAAACAGCCATAAAATGGATCTTACCTTGATCCCGTCCAAATAGTACTGCTTCTTTGTGGCAGGAGAATTTAGGCACAGATCAAGGGATATTCTTGTCCTCTCAGCAAGTCAGTTGTGACTGAACCTGCATGGGATATTTGCTGATGGCTGGGAACATGCTGATGAATGTGAACATGCGTCAGTGTCAGAAGAGCCGCATGAAGGTGGCAATGTTTGGATCCTTATGGGATGGGAAGTTTGGCCAACAGACCAAAGATGGTGTCCAATTTGAGGATATCACGCTTGTTACGCTGTGTTAAGGGCTAGCGACTTACATTCCTTAAACATGAAAGTGGTGGCCTGGGATAAGAGTACACATGTGAAAAAAGAAAAAAGAAAAAGTACACACGTGTTGTTTTTAAAGTTATTCCCCCCCCCCACCCGAAGAGTGGAAGAAAAAAAGGGTGGTCTTGAAAGGACTTTCCAAGTTCCCGACGAGTAGATGCACTCACAGATAGGGGGCTGGAGAAACGAACATGAAACTGAAGTTGTTCTGTGCAGCGAGAAGCCAGGAACCGGCAACATGTGTCCGAGATGGCATTAGACCACCCACAACCCAACGGAACAGGTCTGACCACAAGAAATACTTTTCTCTCGTCTGTCACTTGCCGATTTTATTTCTCATTCATTCCTTTGTTTCACTTCGCAAAACTGGTCTTGACAGGCCACTTTTGACATCAAAGCTGATTTAGAAAGAAAACCTCAGTTGTTCCCCTTCCCACTTTTTGTTAGGTCGAAGTATTTAAAACACAAAGCACTAGGCCACGGCTTGCCTTGCTTTATATCATTTGGGCTTTTTTATTAAGGTTTGGATGTTTCCTCACAGTCAAACAAAACTTGGGTTGTTCATAGTTTGGGACAAATTATGTTTCTCAAATCCATCAGCAGGGGGAAGGAATGCAAAGCTATTTGTCCAGTAAAAGCAATCCGTCACAGTCCCGCAAGCCAAAGCAGGGAAATAACAAGGAATGTCAGGAGGACATGAGCGATTGGCCACAAGTGTATGGACGGCAGAACCGAGGAACTGGGATAGATTTTATTTTTTAAAGTGGATGGAAGGAGTGAGTCTCGATAAGACATAGGTGGTGAAAAATGAGACCAAAAAAACACACACCAAATGACAATCCGTCTGCTCCGGTTTGTGGCGTTGTGTCCTCGCATAATATCCGTTGCTAATTCAGTGGTGAAATAGGGCATCATGGAACCGGATGTTAGCAGCCAAACAGTGCAAACATGGTGGTGATAACCAACGAGAACCTTCCACCCACAAGTGGGGTCACATCCTAAAGAGGCGGTCGGGTCCTGGAAGTAAGAACCGCATTCACGTAAACCTAGAATACAAACAATGATAATGTCCTACAGAAGATGGGAAAACAAAAAGGTTTTCACAAAAAGCGGTAAATTCTAGAGCCTCATTTTGGACTGAGTATTTAGGCCAGTGATTTATGAACCCACAAGGCTTCTCATTGGTTAGGTTTCGTCTATACGTCAACTCTTCGTATGGATAATAGGATGTGGTCAATGCCAAAGGCTTGTGATGTAGCTGGGTGACTGTTATGGAATTCCAGGCAGTACTTGGGGTAGTTAACTTTCCCGTCTTGCATCTGTGGCCAGTCAGTCTTGTAAATGCCTTTTTTTTTGCTCTTCCGATTTAAAGCAGCATTGAAAGGTCACAATTTTCACAGAGAAGTTCATCGACAATAAACATGTTCCATTTCATTCATTCATATTCCATGGGATGAATACTAAGCGTTGTGGTGATTCCCTGTCTGTTCATAATGTTTCCCATATTTAAGGTTAAATTGGTCTGGGTCTGTTAAAGGTTCAGGCAGCACCTCGGGAACTCTGAAATTTATATTGCTATGTATGGGAAACAGCATACGTTAGAACAATGCAGTCAAGAGCACTTTATAAACTCAGAGGTGTATACTCAATCACCATATAAGTTGTTTCACATTTTATTTTTTCCTACATGTCATTGATTTCAGCAGAGAAGTTATGAGAAATCTTGTCCAAAAGGTCCAGTAGAAAGTATTCCTGGCCCGTTGTTTTGTTTTTTCATCTACCAGTATGGATATAAACATCCAAATTGGACCATTTATCTTTTGTTGGGGTTAAGTGAGTTGCTGACAATGGCTAATATGAAAAAGCAGGATATATTACACATCCTTTTTCCAAAACTCTGACCACAACCTTGCTTTAACAGCTGCCAGGCTCCTACTTCCTCGGTTACGATGTGAGATCAACTGAAGCATTTAAAGTTGGTTTGCCCTCACGAGGTGAGCATAAATACACTTGCTAACAGTGGTTGTCATGTTCCTGGCTAACTGTAGGCGTACCGGCGGTACGGGTTCCTAGGGGCGGAATTTAAGGCATATGGTTGTGATTAAAACAGGGGTAGGGGAGTACAGCACTTAGATTAGCGTGCTGCCTGAGGAGCTTTAAAATGGTCTGTGCCAGTCACAGCACTCGGGCTGCTGTGCTCCGAATTTGCAGAGCTGTAATCCAAGGGGGCTTTTATTGTCTAAAGTATTCCTTTGGAATGACTGGCATCAGGATTTCGACAGGTGTGCTGCAAAACTTAATGACAAGATACAAGAAACGATTGAAAATAATTACCAATTTTCAGGCGGCCAATGTAAACTGTAATGCTAATTTCAAGAGCTAACTATTCTGTTAAAGACTTGGTAATAAGCGGATGGATAATAAATAGCTTTATAGGCAAGTAAGAAATATATATCTTGGGGTGAACTGTCCCTTTAAGGATAGGTTACACAGAGGGATGAGGAGGAGGATTTGTTCAGACGTGTTCACACGCTTCCTCTTGGAGCTGTGAGAGGGCGTCGCTCCAGATTAGTACCCGCATCTGACACAGCTAAGCATGCAGCATATCCGTCGCACAAGTGCACACAGACACACAAAAACAAAGGGATTACAACAAATATCTTGCCACAGACGGTCTCCTGTGCTCCATATCATCCATTTGATACACAAATGTCATTACTCGATGTTCTTATCCCTGCAGCCAGTCACATCTACTTATCCTTAGGTTTTGGGGAAATGATGTTAGCGGCTGTTTCCTTCACATATAGAATAACAGGGAATAATGATGTTGTATGAGCAAAATATTTGTTTTCATTATGTGCTGGTGCAAAAGTCATGCTCCTTAAAAGGGGAATTCTTTATGCTTATAGTGGCTTTCTGGGGGGGGGGGGCTGTGAGAAGTCTGATAAATGCCCCCAAGTAATGTCACTCGACTTTTAGTTGGGCCTGAAGATGACAATTTTAAAAAATGAAAAGTAAAATCTAGTTGGGTTAAAAATAAATGGGCTTAACAGATCTTCCTGTGTGACACCAGATGTTTGAGACTAAACTATCCCGATTCTCAGACTGAACTGTTGGCAGTCAGTTGTTTTGGCATGTGTAAGATAGTCTTTAATGCTTTTGATAAAGAGCAGTGTGTGTGGGATAAAATAAAAAATGACCCCATGTCTCAGTTAAATTGTTAAATCATGGAGAATTTTAGGCCAAAATTGTATTACTAGGTTTTATTGATCTATTTATCTTTGATAAGGGAGCCTGTGATAAGATTATCCTATGACTATCCTATCTATGTGATTGTCACGCACTTGTAAGGGTCAAGTACAAAGAAAGATCAATCTGTTCTGATCAGCCACTAACATCCAATATTCGTTTTTTGCCACGACCGACACAGAAACCCTGCAGATTGAAAGGCAACGTGGAATTTTTGAGAAAAACAAACAAACACGACATACTTCAGCCCAAAACAGGAAATGAGGGTGATTTGGTATGGCAGTTGCCATGGTCACTTTGCCCTGATTAGATAGTGGGACCAGCTGAGCACATCCATTCGCATGACAAGAAATATAGAGTCAATGTCTGCGGCTTCCCGAGCAACTTGATGACGCAACACACTGAGAGACACTCAAAAGACAAAACCGTGGAAGGCAAAACATCCGTCTCCATTAATCCAGTCAAATATGGATTTAATAATGAATGCCTGTCCCAGTGTAATTCCCCGACACAGGCAAGCCAGATGACGTTAGTTTGAGTATTTCTGTTTCTCCCTGAAGAATTAATAAAAACATTATGATAGGGCAGGCGCTGCACAACCTCTACCTCCAATACCAGCGCCACCGTCATCCACCCTTCCTGTGGCTTTGCTCTCTTTCATGGTTCACCTGCTGCGTCAGAAAGAAACGTGACGGCAGCACTCGAACAGTGTCAACACAACCATTGTTTAGTGTGGGAACACAAAGACATCCTGGCCCCTGGAGAGGAGGGGCCGCCAACCTAGGACAGAGCGACACACCTTGGGGTAGATTCCCACCGGGAATTTATCTGGTGAATAGGAGAAATCTTTTAGAAGGGTAGCACCGCGGCTGGAAAGAAGTTAGGGTTTGACACTTACAGCATGTGAGGAAAGTGGATTCCATATGGGCTCCAGAAAAATGATGGAGGACAGGAGGAGGGGAGTGAACGAATGAGAGCAATGAGAGGAGGAGGGTGCAGAGCAAGAGACCAAGGATTGATTTCAGTTTGAGTGATGGAGAGAATCTCAGGGGAGGGGCGAATAGGGGCTTCGGTTGGTGGAAAAGCCACTCCAGTTTCTTCCTAAGGCTCCTTTGAATCCGTGAGGCCAGCCATGATCTACAACATATTCTGTTCCATCGGCAAGAGAGAAAAATAGCTCACTGGAGAGAGAAAACACAAGGGAATGAAATTAAGTTAAAATGGGTGTGAGCTTAAGCGCTAATGAAAGAAGAATGAGGTCATCTCTCCGTGTTTTTACTGGTTTCCCATGTCTTGAGCGGGAGAACTGTGTAATCTTGGCTTGCAATTTTGTTTTATTAAATGTCCACGACTGTGTGACTTTACATGCAAATGAAATAAAGCCACTAAAGGAAAGGCAGCACAAACTGGTGGGAGCGTCGCAAACCCAACATAAAAACTGACCAAAACTTACTTCTTCCACACCATATTGAAAGTCTGTTTGTTTGCAATCTATGCAGCATTTTAACTGTAACCGATGTAGTATCTTCTCCCATCTCTCTCTAGATGTTCCAAGAGCAGATCATCACAAACTATAAGTTAAAGTCAGAGGCTAGAATTAATAATGAATGTCTAAATCTGTTAAAGCTCCAGACAGAAGGGTAAAGTTAAAAATAAGGGAGCATAATGATATCCTCTTATTCCAGATTGTCCACGAACACACCGTTGTGAGTCAGACTCGCATCATCTTCGGTCTCATTTACGCATTAGTAAATTAAGTAGCTGCTTAGCTTCCACACAGGGGATGAGTGAAATTCTTAACTACGCTGCTGCTGCTGCTTAACAGGGCATGAATCAGTTGGAGAGACAGACCAGATGTGCAGGTACACACACACACCCAGCCGCTGTTCCTGTGTCTGCTCTAATTCATCTGATTGCAATGTAGAAGGGAAATGTGCATTGCATGCATTTGTCCACGTATAAGTGTGTGCATGTGTGTTTGCAGTTAAATAACCCCATCCCATCAGTCAAAGGGAAAGCCACTTACGGGCAAAATAGTCACTTGTTGACTTTTAGCCGATAGCCAAAAACACCTCGTGGATGTACTCCGGCTGACTGAGCCATCCTGGCTGCCAGAAAGGAAATAAAAATATGATGTAAAAATAAATAAAAATGAAGGATGCAATACTATATTCATGCCACAATGGTAGGTGTATATTGTAGTGTAGCTATTGTCTGTTTTGTTGTCTCAATGTACTGGGAGTAGAACTGATTGTAGTCCAAGGAAGGACTCAAGAGTAATGCTCCTCCTGGCACCAGCCTGTCGCTGAAGGAACTCTCAGACCCGCCTCAGTCAGGGCTAATAATAATAATAATAATAATCATTAAAGTTGGTGGCTGAAAACAATGAAAGGATAGGAATTCCACAAATATTCACACAGTCAACCAACAAAGCCAAATCTGTTGAATAAAAATAGGACCGAAACCTTCCATCAAGATTCTAAGTAGGGCACAAGCGTTAATGACAAGAGTATTGCTCTGAGGTTTGGTATTTCATGCACCAGCATTAGCTGAATACAGATTCACTGCTGACTCACAATCAAACAAGGACACAATGGCCTGTGGAAATGTTATCAAAAAACAAAGCCCATGTTCAGAGCGGCAAAACAAAGTCACTTTTATGACCTTGTTAGTGCCTTTTATCACACAATGAATTATGTAACAGTAGATAGCTGTGTTTAGACCGCACAGATACACACACATTTTGCAAATCACATCATGGCAAAGCTACAACAGCATTCGTTTAAAATGTCAGGCATTTACAATGACTATTTTCCTGTGGAAAGTCTTAAAAGTAAACTCAGGATGCACATACAAAAAAAATAAAGACCATTTGTCCTGTGTTTCCATCACATCAGATGCCACGTTAGCGTCGGTGATTCGACCTCATTGCAGAAGCTTTATGAAAATATTCCTACATATATGAAGCCAGAGGTAAACCACAATCAGATAGTTGGTCATGCTAATCCCACCTTCTCCCTGTGGTGCACCATAGACTTGCCCGAGCCGAGGCTGAACAGCCAGCAGCAGAACTGTGGTAAAAGTCTAGCACGTCAAACTCGGCCCCGACCAGATGTGCCGTCGTACCTTGATGTCAGTGCAGAGAGGCAGAAGGAATGTGGTCTGTCCATACTCAGACAGCTAAACAAATTAATCTGCCTCCAACATCATGAGACCGAAAGCTCCTGCGCTCCCGACCATTGTTTACGTACCGCCTTCCAAGTCCACTTGTGTGTGTGTGAGTGTGAGAGTCTGGGAAGATTTTATTTAGTAATCAGCCAAGCCCCTGGAGACGGCCGGCGCCTTGGGATTTAGGACCCTGTTGCCGTGGTAACCAAAAGGTCATCCGATACCAATCACCTCGCACACCGTGTTTACACTCTCCAGATGAAAACTAGATGAGGGTGAAGGATTACAGAGTGTTCTGATATGGTATTTAACAAGGGTAAAGGCAGCATCGGTGCAAACTGCAAAGAAATATCAATCTCCGTTTAGTTTTGTGAATCTGAACCATAAGACAAAAGTCAAAATGTAATGTGGCATTTGTGGCATTTGCATTTAGCAGCACTGAAACAAGAGTGCAGTAAATTTTAGAACGGGACGTACGAGGGTGTGGTCACATCACAAGGAACCACAACAACCCGTGTTCTCTCTAGTCGTAATGCCGCCCGGTGCCGACAGGTGCAGCCGAGGTATGCTGCAGTTTCACTCCAACCTGTTGGACCGGATCAGCAACAAGCATGACGTCTGATGACTCGCCTGCTCTCAGGTGATTATTCAGTTGAACCTGATCTTTGCAAACTGCAAACCCTATTAAGCAGGAAAACCCTACAGAAGATATCGGTACGCTCCCAAAGCCGGAAGCATGCAACAAGGACACGAAATCAAAAGCCCTTACTCTCCCGTTTTCAAAAATGTTCTGCTTATGATGTTAACGGAGGCATATTTTTGAACCGACAGCAAGATCATATGATAAAAAACAAAACAGCCACGACTGGCTTCGTAGGATTCCATCCATTCCTGAGGACAATGAGCAGGCTGTCGACGCATAAAGCGACTCAGACTAACCAGCAGCATGGGTATAGTCTTTATCCTCTAAGTTACTTTATGGACCATCTGATTCATTTGGAAAGTGAGATGGAACTTGAGGTGGGGGCAAAGCTTCTTTCAGTTAGCAGAAAAATAAAGATCGGACGAATGTCATGATAAAGTTCGGCCCATGTTACTCGCACTAGGCATTCAGTACTCTAAGGCAACCACTCCTTAAAATAACCTTAAAATATGAGGAACATATTGAGCAACTGTGCTTTACTGATGGAGAAAGAATAATAAGCCAAGGTAATCATGACCTAATCATATCCTGAAACCACCAAACGGATGTCAGGAGTTTGCTTTCACATTACAATTGGCTGAGTCACTAGTTGGCAGGTTTTATTAGCACATATCTGATTGCTTTGTTTGTGTTGACTGAAAATAATTGCCAAGTGTTTACAAAAGTAAATATAAAGGAAATGCAAGCAGTTCCTCTGAACATGAAAATTAAACCATTGACAAAAAAGAAACACAACAGCAGAGCTCAATAACATGACTTTGGTAAAAATTACCTTTCTTGTCACAATCATTCACACTTCAGCTTTAGAGCGGTTTTCTGGGATAACATTGTTTAAAAGTGTTTGGTGCTTTCCGTAAGCCTCTTGAGGGTCACGGAAAGCACCAAAGACCAAAACAATTCAAAGTTTATAATAAACTCTTTGGAGACAGTGAGGTGAAAAATCCAAAGCGGGGGAGACTAATGTCTGCTGCTCCCAAAGGTCAGGGCAGGAGAAGAAGAGCGCTGCTCGGTTGCAGCAACTCGGTAAGCAACTAGGCCACAATCTGGTTCCAAATGTCCCCTTACCAGCCCGTCTTCATCAAAAAGAATGGAAATCAACCACGTCTGAAAAGAAACGGTGTTCCTTTAAGCACTCGGATCCTTAGAGACCCTCAGGGAAATTAGTTTTCTTGTCTAATTTATGAGCTCTGGAGCCCGATAGAGCTTCAAGTCTTGGAGGGATGTCTGTGTTTGGCAGCAATCTTCTGCCTATTTGCACCGATGAGTTTTTAAAGGAAAATAAGTGATTCTTTGGGTCTTAAATGGATTGATGCAATAAATCAACAGTAAAGGAAGTTTCATTTCATGGCAAGGCGGATCGAGTAGGAACATTAAACAATGAGAGGGGGAGGCGAGTTCTGAGAGAGACTAAAAAAAGCTGCGCTGAAGTTCCACTTCACTTGAACAATGACGCTGGAAGCCATGCTAGGAAGTTTCAACTTTGCCAGAAGGTAGGAAGATAAATCCAGCGCAGTACTGTCAGGTCCTACTTACACATGGCATCAGTCTTTCTGCACATGTAACAGTTGTGTAAACTCGTCCAATCTTATATCCAACATTTCAGGGAGATAAATAACCTGAAGATGTAAACTGATCGCTGCAGAAAGGTGTCGGACGTATCGACCAAGTAAATTATTCAAGAATTCACCGCGGCAACTTTTCCTGTGATAAAAAAGACTCATGAAGTGCATTTCAATGACAGACTTAACTCCACTATTGTCTGTGAGATCATTGAGTCTTCCTGCAAATCCCTCAGTCAGAGGAGAAGCAAGGTGCAGGTGGATATGCTGCAGAACAAGCTATACTAAAGGCCTGTAAAATAACTGTCAGTGAAACAGAGCAGACACCTGAGAGACTAAAATAGCGATCTTGGCGGCTCCAGCTATGTAAACAGAAACATTCCTGAACCGTACTGAGTGCACAGAAACCGTAACCGGCGCATAAAGTTGGAGTGACCAAGACAATACCCCTGCACATGGCCTTACTTTAAAAACCTATACTGAAAAAATACACACGAGGGCTTTTCTTCCCGTGTGTGAAACTGTAGCGGTGGATTACCAGGTGGTGGAACTGAATTCAGACACAATCCTGTTCAATTTGACCATTTGGACTAAAGGCAGAAATGACATGGTGCCCACTTAAAGTCCTTGCAAACAGCATAAACAGCTTGCTATGTGGTAAACCTCGGTTTCACAATGGCTCCGTCAAGGCTGGCGACATCCAGTCAGAAGTCTGCAAAACAGCCACTGGATAAACTGAAAATACAGGCACGGAGTCCAGGCCTGGAGGGTGTGTGAAAGCCACAATCCTGCCACATCGTAGTATTTCCACATGAGTATCAGCCCAGACTCTTCTACAGTAGCATGTGGTCCAAGATGGGGCCGTAAATCTTGGGGCACGCATCGATATACACCGGCTGCTATTGCCCCAGTGTGATACTTCAGCTTTGAAACGAGCTTAACAGTTAATATTATCATAAAAATGTCATCAGTGAAACTGTTGTGGTTGTATCACACTTAGGAAATTGTGAACGCCGTGCAGCAACTCCTAAAGCCTTCAACAACGCTTTCAACCAACACACTAGCGTGCTTGCCAGAGAGTGCAACCTGGGTTTGCCTGTTTGCTTTGCATATCTGTGAAAACGTGACAAGCCTCGCAGACTACTTGCGTCAATCCATAAAGGCACTTGAGAGAAATCTTTAACAAAGAATGCTATCTTTTTTTTTAACCCATCATTCACCAAACTCACGCAGTGAACGCCACCGACATGGAGCCACCTCCAACGTTCGCTGTCTTCTAAGACTTTTGTGAAGTGACTTCTTGGACGATTCTTTTCATTTGGAGACTTTAGCGGCTAAAGGACAGGAGTGGGGGGAGCTACCCATAATAAGAGTCGCCACAATTCCCATTTTCAGAGAGACAATGAGGGTTGAGATAATAGATAAAGATGTGAGAGGAGACAAGATGAATAGTGTGAGTAAACAGGAGGAGAAATAAGGCAGCGTGGTTTCAGCCGTGTAATTACCACTGCAGCGCTACAGCGGGA
This sequence comes from Brachionichthys hirsutus, assembly GCF_040956055.1. Taxonomy (NCBI): domain Eukaryota; kingdom Metazoa; phylum Chordata; class Actinopteri; order Lophiiformes; family Brachionichthyidae; genus Brachionichthys; species Brachionichthys hirsutus. The sequence continues at coordinate 13,004,092 of NC_090904.1, forward strand.
CTTTGAGATCACGCGTGTGCTGTCGTGAACAAACAGACCCGTGCCTAAAGCCTCTTAATCAGGGCTAGACTCTTCTCTAAACCCTGTAGATACCCCTTTGTTTTGTCTGTGTGAGCACATGCATGTGCATGAGTAAGCTTCCTGAGGCTTTACATTAATGGGATTTGGGTAATTGAACCCCAAGACCTCACCCAGAATGTAATTAAGGGTAAAAAAAAAAAAAAAAAAGAAAAGAAGGAAGACCACTATGGGAGAAAGGAAGCAAAACAATAAATAGAAAGATAAATATTCCCATCATGTAACAGGGTTCCGTATAAAATCACAAACATAACTTGCACTGAATAATGCATTTTCTTTTGAAACACATGATGATTGAAACCATTTCAAACAGGAAGAAGGAAGGAAATTGGTACTGAAATAATTGTTTTATTTAATTTATTAAAAAAGTGTTAAAACTGAGTATTACTTTTGATTGTCTGCACTGTACACTTCACTCGTTCAGTGATTTCCGCTGCATTTGAGAATATTCCTTATTATTAGTGATGGGTCCAAAGAAAGCGAGTGGTAAGGATGGCAGTGAGAAGAAAAGGTCGCATGATGACCCTGGAGCTTACTAGCTTGTATCTAAAGATGCCAAATGTTCCCAACACGAGATCACAGAAAGATGCACAGGAACTTAAAGATGCGTCCGTAAAGGCTTTATCCCCATCACTTTGCTTCCCAGTCATTCTAAGCTGCAGACAAACCCACATCTCAGAGTTCAACAGCAGCAGAGCTGACAGACGTCAGGATGTCTGCTATCCCGACACGCATACACATCATCACGCGTACACATACAGTATATATACGCGCACACGCCATGTCTATCTGAAGGTTTGTATAGGATCCCATTCCTGACTGAACTGCCTTTGCTCAACATCTGCAAAATCTGCTTTAGTTGCAACAGAAGTTACAAACATGCATTTGGCTATTTTAGCTCAGCAACACATTGACAGATTCAGTTGCCGGACAGGGGATGACAAAGAATGCCGTGGAGGGTGTAGCCTTGCACTAAAACTAACCAACTCAGTAAAAGTACTGGTGCTGCTCGGCAAAGCTGATGGCTGTGCAGAGCTCTCAGCCTGTGTTGTTGACTTACTATTATAATGGCTACAACCTCAAAGCTAGCCTTCCTGGGAAGATAATCTGGTCTGAGGATACTGGATAACAGCAGTTTTCCAAGGAAAAGTAAAGGGCACCGCACCGATGCCTCCTCGGGCCTACTAAACTCACTAGCGTAAATTAGCCGGCTTTTCTCCTGTGACAGAGTGTGTAACAGCGAGTGCCAAGTGAGACCAATCTCTATTCACGCTCAAGACAACAGTTGACACTTGAGTTAATTAGCTAAAGAAAGACCATCCCACGCCAAACAAAAGAAAAGGCAGCACACGTGTGCCTATTTAGTGTGATGAAAAGCCGTGCACTAGCCAAACAGCATTTCTTGGCCTGTGTAGTTGATAACTAAGGAACCTACCTCCGCATTGAAATGCTGAGCTTAAGCCCAACACGATCCTAAAGGAGGTACGATTATACCGAGCACGACTCCTATATATGTGTCCCCGTCTTGCTTTCTCCTGCACAGATAAACAGACAAACTCAAATTGAAGACAGGCTACAAGAAAGGAAGTCGGGTCTTTCTACCGCTGTCAGAACACAACGCTGGAGGGGCGGCTGGGGTTAGGAGGGGTGTCCTGTTGAGAGAAAGGAAATAAACACTTCCATATGCAATTCCTGCCAGAGACTCACAGAGCTGGGAGTCCACGCAATGCAGATTGGTACATTTGAGCATCAGGGTCGCCAACTGCCATCCTATCTATCCATACTCTTGGCCAATAACTGTGCTGCACATGCGGGTCATTTTATTTGTGCCGACTATCCACAAAGAAATCAGATTAATCAGATTTACAGGTTGTGTAATAACATTGATTTCTGTCTGTAAGTTTGGATTTATCTTTTCCCCCACCAATACCTAAAGCAAGCGTTAGCTTAATTCTGCCACAACATTGGTCAGTCTCTGAGGAAAGAGTGTGTGGTCTGAACAGAGCACAGAAAACTCTTCTTTTTCATATGGTTCCCTGCCAACATCGCCAAATGCTTTGTTAATATCAGCGAAACGGAGACTGCAGCAGTACCTCTCCACACGTTTCACTTAATTAAAGTAAGAAAATGGCATCAGCTCCGGGTAAAATTAGGTCACTCTGATTTTTGCCAGGCGTATTTTTCCAATTAAGGCTGATTAGGGAGGGGAAAATCCCAGACAGTGTGAATGATTAAAAACTTGAAACAGAACCTGATAACAGGATGCGACACTCCAGTGACACCCAACATCCCCAGATGGACGCCTGGAAAAAGGACCAACTGAAACTTCTGATTGGTTAGAAGAGAGGCACGAGTTTCCTCTTATTGTCCGTGCAAGACGCACAAAGGACGGAGGAAGCGTCACATCGTAAACACTTGCTGCTACAGCTATTTAAATTCTGAATGTTGCTGAACGTGTGTACACGAGGGCTCAGTACGCGTGAACACTCCGTTTCATGCATGCTCCACAACGGGAAAGCTGCAAGAAAGAATCCACAATCAGAAATCAAGACAAATCTCTTCCTAGAAGTTTTTGTGTCCTCACAGTTTCTGAATAAAAAGGAATTTGTGACATTCAAGTCCCTCCGTGCAGATTTTTAAAGTCAAATTTGAACAATTTTAACTGTTTGGAGATAATAATATACAAAAAAAAGCCTTTTAGTCCATGCAAAAAGAAACTGGTTAGATAATAAGATAAAGGGATGCAGGTCGGAGCACACGAGACTCAACAACACTGTAAAAACATTAAAACAGGTAGAGATTGTTTTTCCATGTACAATATTTCACTTTTTATTCATATTAGCGCCCAATATGCTATTAAGCAGGTAAATTCTGATGTTCACCGTTGGACGCATAAAAAGCCTGCCACAAATTCTGAAAATGCCCAACAAATTCCGCTGACAGGATTCACAGAGTATAAATATCCCAAATTGTCCTTGACCAGCTGCTCTTTTTTGCCTGCATCTATAAGGCTTCTGGACATCCTCTCTGAGGCCTGCTCCCCCCCCCACCCCCCACGCTGGTACTCTGTCACAGTGACTCAGTGTCACGCAGCTCAGCTTTACTGCATCTGACCGGGAAGTAGCCAGATCCGCATTACCTGATGCTCACATTCATGGTAGCTGCTAGACTCGTGATACCAGTCCAGCCGGTTTGAGGACTCGGCAGATAGTATGCAGCCTCCACAGCAGCCAAAAGAAACAGAAACACTACCTGCTCAGAAGATGACGTCTGAATAAATCCAGATCTGGACAAACAATAGTGCCCCCCCCCCCCCCCCCCCCCCACAAATAAACCATAACTGCATCCAGAATCAGCCCATGATCTTATGAGCAGGTCAATTCTGGATCTGGTACATGGAGGGAGAAATATGGGATGGGTCCGAGTACCTTAAGAGACAAGTCACTGAAACCATTTTGTATGTTTAAGATTGTTGGGAATTAATATCTAGATTAAAAAATAAAATAAAAGTAGCTCGGGATTCATAAACTACAATCGGAAAGTAAGATTGTAATGCGAAATTAAATTGTTTTTCGTGCGCCGAATTGATTATTCAGGATTTTGGATTGATTTAATACTCTTCAGAACTTTTTTGAAGCCTCGCTTTCGTGAATAAAAGCCCGACACCGTTAAACGACAGAAGTTTGGATGACGTTCCGCCGCTTCGTCCGGTCCCCTCACCTTGCCTGACACTTTTCAACCTGACGGGACCTTTGCAGCTCCTGATCACGGTCTGGATGTCGTACAAGGGTAATCCGGAGATCGATAGGTTCTCCACTTCCAGCAGCAGCTCGCCTTCATTTAATCTCCCACTTTGGTAAACCACAACATCCTCGTCGAGTTGTCCGATATAAGCGAACTCCCCGTTCTCCGCGCCGCCGAGCAGCGGCACGTTCCAGTCGCCGCCGGCGTCTTTCCTGACGGAGCTCTCGTTCACCCTGGAGGCCCAGTGGGGCTTCTTCTGGACGGCTGTGTACATGGCGACGGTTCAAAGCGGCTCCGAAGCGGCTCCGAAGCGGTCCGGGTTCTGTCCGTCGCGTCGAGCAGCGAGGTCTCTCACAAAGTTAACTTATATCCGAATGAAGCGCCGCGAACTTTCCTCCTCTCCAGCGGAAACATGGGTGCTTCTGAGAGTGCTGTCCCACCGGCGGGGGGGGGGGGTCCAATCAAGCCATTCCCGTCGCCTTTGAAGTCACTCCTTGCTGCGTGGAAATAGTTTTCATTATTTCCTAAACATCCCCGCCGCAGTTTAATCCACCTTTATCGTTACGTCCCATTCAAGTGTCGCGCTAATCTCGCGGTTACGCCAATAAACTCACTTTAAATGATGTTTCTTTCTTTCCGCCGGTTACCGGGGACCGTAAACGCTTCCCTCCGTGTCAAAGGGTCGACTTCAAAGGTGCGTGACACGGTCCTCCGCGTGCGCGCTGCCCAGGTACGGCGTTCTCGTGCGCTTAGCTGAATCTCATTATCTCTGTGCGCGCGGCTGGAAGCTCAGGGGATGTGTTGCTGTTCGTGTTGCATTCAATGCTGTCGGAAAAAATCAATAGTGCGCATTGACAACCTTGTGGAGGCGATCAGTGCAATGTTGAAACGTGGAAAGTTCTCAATAAGTGAAATGGAAATGAAAATGTTCCGTAACCACCGACGTTTATGAATGTAGAGCAATATAATATGATATTGCTTGACGTGTTATATCTTTGTGTCGAAGCAAACTTTATTTTAGCGTTAAGGATACAGCTTAATTTGATCCTCGCAGTCTTCAACTTGCCCTTGAAAGCAACAAAATTACAACGCGCGCATGCGTACTGCTAAACTACGTCTTGTATCTCATTTAATATGAAATGTACATTAAATATTTTACATTTTTGTAAAAAAAACAATTGTGACGCATTGTCGGCATTCCTAATTCCTTTTGCTTCCCTTTGGAAATGTATGCCAAGGACTCATAATCACTTGAAGGTGATATAATTATCCCCACAGTACAGTACTGCAAAATTGATCATGATTAGTTCCTCTGAGGCGTTACTTGTCAGATTAGACCGTTTTTAATATTTGTTGTTACTTTAGCGTTATAACTCTTCCTTCCTGCATCTAAATTTCACATGATCAGCCCATCAAATACAAAGGAAAGATGTCCTAACTATAAAGCATGTTTATTATTCATTGAGTAAGGAAGGCAGAATATATAAATGGACAGTCAGCAAGATGAACAGTGAGATAACACAGCGGGATAGCAGGGATGAACACACTTCCTAATGGGATAAAATGGGCCGGGCCTCTCACCGGGGGAACAGAAGATGGGCTTGTCCAATCCTTAAAATAATAGTGAAAGTACTCCAGGTCTCATGGGAGCAAAAAAAAAAAACAATGGCATTGATGGGTTGGGAAATAGTAAGAACAACTTTTCCTCATCTCCATCCTTTTCCAGCTGCTCGTACATCAAATGCATCTTTAATGCCTTTCGGTTTATTGCACTTTCTTCTGAGGGGCATTGCCTTTGCAGACAGTTGATTAGCAATAAATGTGAATATGAAACAGCAGTGATAAGAGAACAAGACGCAAGAGTTGTAAATTATTAACATCCTCATTCATCCACAAAGCGTCACTGAACTAAACAGCACTAACTTCGCACTTCTGAATATATGCTATTGTAAAAGATGCATTACCCAGGGGTAAGCTACTAAATAGTACAATAGTGTGTCGGTGTTCTCTTTTGGCTGTGTGTGAATGCAATCAATTCAGTGAAGGAAAGGCGGATGGTGAACACACCGACCATTTTCACATTGTGCTCTGAAGGAGCAGCAACAATCCAACACCATAAAGTAGCTCAAAACGCAGTAGTTGTATAGAGATGCTAGCAAGTGTTGATCTGAAGATAGAAAAGCGTCTTTGAAAAGATGAATGATCTTCTTTTTGTTTTTCAAACTGTGGTTTCTTCTTGGTCTTCTTTCCTTGTTCTTGCTTATCAGCAGGATCTGCCATTTTTCTGTGGAACACGCTCTGCGGTGATTTTTTTGAGTGATTTATACGTGGTAATTAGACTCTGTGCTTTTCGTCTTGCCTGCCGGTGCATGGAGAGCTGTCTTTCCGCTACTCTGCTCTTTTCCAGACGTTAACAGCGGCTAACATTTGTCTCTGTTGACAGCTTCAGGCTTTTTTTTGTTGTTGTTGCCAGTATGGAAAATGTTAAATATGCTACTCCATGTACAACTGAGGTGTACATGGAGTTATTTTGCTAGTGGCTATAATTTCATATTGTACATCAAATAAAAGAAACTAATGATGATGATGATAAAAAGGAGATATTCCAACATCCTCTTCTCCCAACTCATCCAATCCTATCTTCTTCTATCTTAACCCATCCTATCCTAACTTCTCCCATTCCGTGTCATACCTGGCCAAGAATTGAACCACCAACCTGTTGCTCCACTGAGCACATTCTATCCAAACCTGATCCACACCATGCACAGTAATACCTTGACATTCGAGTATAATTTGTTCCTGGACCGAGCTCGTAACTCAAATCACTCGTATGTCAAATCAATTGTTCCCATATTAAATAACTGAAAACAATTAGATCCGTTCCTGCCGTCTAAAAACACACAAATCAACGCAAATAACAATGATTTCTTTTTTATTCATTGAGCCCTCTGCTGCAGACTCCCGTGCCAGCACCACAACCACAGCGCCTGGAATAAAACAGAAACAAGTCAAGTGTTCGTTTTAGGGGGCAGAGTCCAGCCAAACAAAGGGAAGTGGAGCTTTGTCCTTTTTTTTTAACTTCATTTATAATACCAACCTGCCTGCAGAAACATAAAAGACTGTTTCCAAAGACACAAATTTGTTGACCGGGCCTATAAAACGTTCTGTTCCTGCTTGAAATACGCTGCTAATTTATTTACAGGACTTGTCACGGGACTCACTTTAGCCTTCAAAGCGCATCTCCTGCAGCCTCTTGGCCTTGAAATACCTGTCAAACTCTCACACAGAGCTGCTATTGTGTCCAGGTGCTCCATTGTTTGCTCGACTTAGCTGCGTTGCAAAAACATGACAAAGTACCAAAGCACACAAAGGGAGTGTTGGGGCGAGGAAGGACCCTCACGGCCTCAACAAATTCCTCACCCCGTCAGGCGTGACTCCATTCCCACATCTGCTGTGTTTAGCTTCGGATCTCTGAGGCTCGGATTGTGACTTATTTTGTTAAAATGTGTTATAAATTATTCTTTTTTTTGCCACATTTTGGGATCAGTGATTCTTTAATACTAATAATGGTAATACTAATAATAATAATAGACCATTATTCCTGTTCTGTGTGCTTTACTCTGTCGCTCTGCTATTTAAAAGGGACACACTGCTTTTTTTTTTTTGCAGCCTGCAGATTTAACAGGAAACCCAGTGGAATCTGGACGGAATCCAAAGTACATTAAAAGGAATGGTCCCTATATATTCTTCATACTTTATGTTTCTTTGTGATAATCTGCTTGAGATGCATCAGAAGGACCTAAACCAGAACTTTCAAAGTAATCTCTGCCTTGCTTGAAAGCCTTCATATCATTTTTGAATATCTGATGTCTATAGTTGCACGGCTAGCGTTTTATGTCTTTCTGTCCATCCCATCGTTGGCCATGCAAAATCTCAGGAACGCCTATAAGAGATTTCTTCAAAGGTTTCCACTTTCCACGCTCAAGGACGGATTAGATTTTGGTTTTATTGAACTTCGGGTCACTGTTGCTGCACCAGGTGACAAAGCTCTAATGGAATCCACTACATGAATAAAACAAGTCTGCACAGCTGCATCCCGACACGCCTGTTGCTCCACCCGCCAGCGGCTGACCTGCCTGGTGCATCAAGCGACCCTCTGGTCATCGTCTCTCTGCAGGACAGAGCCAACCTTTGTGTTTGAACTCACGGCTGACTGGAGGAGGGTAACAAACAACAACAACTGCTGCTGTCATGGGTTAAGGCTCCAACAGTGTTTGTGTGGTTGTTGCTGATGACCATGGAATGTAGACGGTGTAATTCTGTGCCACACATAAGGGGCGGGACTTTAGACGCACAAAGGGCGTACCCTCGTGACGTATCAGCATGAGTCTCAAACTCAACTCAAACTTGTATTAACCATGAAGTAAAAGCAAATATCATACCTAATGAATACACAGAGAAACAGAAGCTTCATATGAAAGTTGCTGCCCACACCAACTCCTACATAAATTAAATAAATACATAATGATGGAGTTGGTTTTTTCACTCTCTACTCATCTCTCTCCTGTGCACCTGGCTCAAATGTTTTTTATTCTTCTGCTCTTAGTTAAAATGTCTCAGAATAAAGAATGTTCTTCACAACTATAAATCTTTGCTTTATCTGCTACCCTCTTGTTGCGTGAAGCTTTGGCTGAAGTTCAGAGGATGTCGGAGGAGTCCGAGGGAGGGAGTCACCGTGCCCCGGTGAGGCGAAGGCCCCAGGACCGAGGGGGGGGTTCTGACAAAGCGCCGTTATATATGTCAAGGCTCTATAATGTTTCATATGGAGGGGCAGGGAATTAGACTGGGAGAGACGTCGGACGGCTGGGAAGGGAGAGGTCAGGAAGCCAACAATAATTCAAAACAGAGCTCCAGCCAATGCGCGCCTTCCAACGTGTTGACTTTACAGCACGCCATTTATCCGTGCACTCGCATCCCTGTGGAAAATGTATAGAAGCATAACAATACATGAAAAGCTCAAGCGTGAAGTAGCTGATGGAAATGGGGGACTGCATTTGGCAGGAAAACTCCTGAGCTTCTCTGTCGGCCTCTGAGACTGCTTAGAGAAGTTCCGTCATTGTAATATTCCTGTATTAATAGTTAACCGATGACGACAGCGGAATGAAAGCCTCTCTTGAGCTTAACGGGGTGAGTAATTGATACTCACATTCACACCATTACCCGACATCAAATGGCGCCGCACATTAGAGACGCTCTCTGGGCACGTAAATGCATCACGAATCATTACTTCCAACGCGGTGCAAATAAAAAAACACCCTCTTTGCTAACGAGTCTGCCGTCGTGACGTCGTCCCGGTTAACTAGAAGACTGGAGCAGCCAATTAGCAGCCGGCTGTGACCGTGGACCTTCATAGAAGACACAAGTGTGTATTATAGAGTCACTACCATTCTGCATTTATACCCACTATGGCTGTAATCGTGTTTTATGTTTTGCTACGTGTTGAAAGTTGACAGTTTGATGTGACCTGGGGGTCATGTATTTTTGGTCTGTTATCATTAGGAGTAAAATGAGTTCTGTATCCAATAAAACTATTTCTCATCATATAATCTATGTAAACATATTCTTCTAATCTAATCCTTCATTCAGTCATTTTCCAACCGCTTATTCCGTTATCGGGTCGCGGGCCAAGCTGGAGCCAATCCCAGCAGTCAATGGGCGAGAGGCGGGGTACACCCTGGACGAGCCGCCAGTCCATCGCAGGGCATCTAATCTAATGATGATTAATTCAACCTGGCTAGGTGGCAGCCAAACCTTTGACACTGGTCATGTGACCAACTGATTGTACTTTACTGTCATTTCACGATTCACGTGTTACTGCGAACCCTCGCTGGCGTTGACCCACAGCGGGAGGCAGTTGCTTCCTCCGTACTTAACAGCAATCCCATTGATGTTATTGCACTCGGTCCACAGCCTCTGCAGCTCACCCCCCCCCCCCCCCCCATCGATCTCCATAAACACGCTCATAAAACGCCTTTAACACCTCCCGGCTCTGTAGCTCACCATCTCACCACTGCAGCGCCCAGACCAGAGTTTATGTGGTTTGATTGATGGCATCTTTGCAGCATCCTCCCCATCATTCTTTCTCTCCCATGATAAAAAGTACAGTACTCACATCTCTAGTGCACCTCTTTCCACTCGGTGAACATGTTATCTTCTGACACACACGCACACACACACACACACACACACATACTGAGCTAAAGCTTAGTGTATTTTCTTTTTTAGTGGATATTTTATGTCCTGTAAATGGAGATGTGCACCTGCTTTTACAGCAGGCATTTTCTAGTTCTGTCTGCGATTCCCAACCAAAAAAAAATATCCAAATGCCTCAAGATGCGAGTGTGTAGGTTTTTACAAGCAAGCAGAATACTGCGTTGTTGCTTTGTTATTCATTAAATAGAAGGTACACGTGTAAGGGAGACGAATGGGGAGCGAGGAAATCTGCAATATTCTCAGGAGTTTGTGGAAACTCCCGAGAAGCAGCATAAATGAGTTCCCGGAGGACTGGGCTTACTGTGCGGCTCGCTCCTCTTGGTGGAACTTGCTCAGCGCAGCGCATTCCTCTGAGGCAGGAAAATGAGTTTCATTCAAAGGGTCAGGAGAAAAGGCATGTTGATCCATGAACACCAGAGCATTGTGTTATAATTGGGATTTCAGAACGCGAGCTTGTGTACAGACTCGCTTTCAGTAAACATAACATCTGGATTCTAGATGAATGAATCAACGCTAACGCTGCCGTGCTAATTCAATTATTCATTTCAATTCAACAACTAAAGTGTAGCCTCGCTAGTCACATCCGACATACCACAAGATCATACATTAAGGTATAGTTATATATAATATATATAGCATAATGCTAATCTGATATTGCTTACACACTCTAAGTCTAAATATAATATAATATTAAAGACCCTCTAAATAAAACTCCCCGCAAAAAGAGAAGATTTTGAAAGTTCTACTACAGTTTGTAATGCTAAAGACACTTCCTGTTAATGTAGCCGATTATTTCTGATTGAATGATCAAACGTTTCCCAGCAGACCCAGAAAGCACTGAAGGCCGAGACTGTCAGAAGTGTCTTATTTGATGACCACAAATCTCTCAATCTGCACAAAGTGAATCATTGTATGCCGATACCTCCGAGAAACAAACTGTCTGGCTTGATAACGCTCCAGTCCTAATGGACGCTGCCTTATTTTGAAGAAATGTTAACTTAATTCCCACCAGTGTTCTCTCAAGTGGAGAATCATCAGGGGATCTGCCTTCAAACAAACCGGTTGGGCTGAATGGTGGAAGAGGAACACATTGTCCTCTTTGTTTACAGCCTTTTGACAGGATTTCAAAGTGAACCAGTCAAGGGAAGATCACTGCGTATATTTACCATTGAACCTGTGTAATGAGATTAGCTTTATTGTATCCTGCTGGTTACAGACGTAAAGCGCGTACCGGCTTATTCTTATTGTGCAATCTGATGATCCACTGATGGAATCTTAACAAGGTGAAGCCCTTGTTATCAAACGAGCAAACCAAATGGCAAGAGAGCATGAGAACGTGTTTACCGGTTCTCTTTTGAATAATCAAATTAGCAGCTGGAGCATGCAAACATGGCTGACCTGCGAGACGCTGCCGTCGGGGTGGCGAGATCAGCGCCGTTAATCTGACCCCGGGTTTAAGGTCTAAAATATTATAGAAGTTTGAAAATTCTGGTTTGATGATTAAGATGTGAAACTCTAAATATACTCTGTGTAGCGAGGAAACCTTCTAAAAGTAATGTAAGAAACTGCAGGAGAGCCATACATGACAAACTGCTGGACGACTGAGAACCTACGCAGACATCACTTTCAACTGTTAACTATGTATGCAAAATAAAGTCCAGTGCTTATTAAGGGTGTATTAAGATGCACCAAGTATAAGACGACTCCTACGAGAGTATGAGCACACCAGACTGCAAGACTTTCTTCTTAGTGAGAGAGCGGCTTAAACATTTGATATTTCCACTGAGCAAAAAGCCTGGGAGCAAACTGGATCAGAGATTAGAGGGATTCATCTCTTCATATGCCCAAACGATTCTCTGTGAACTTGTATAACTTTAAATGCAAAAGAAAAATGTCTTCAACGGAGTCGGTCCCTCCGACTAATACCTTACATAAACCCCGAGGAGGTTCATATGGCTGCGACATTATCCCATCGCTGCTTTCACGCTTTATCTCACACCGTTGCCTCGGCGACCCGGCCTCGGAAAAGAGGTGGAAGATGTATGGATGGATGTAAAACTGACTTTCACATTCAGGAGTAGTCATACCATCAAAAAGATCAGCTTTCCACATATCCATGCAGCTCCCTCTTTTACTGCGTCTCTGCGCAGGTAAAGAATAATCCTCATATCCATCCTATTAGTGACCGGGATTAGACCCCTGTCGGAGACAAGCTGAGACTCGGCATTATCCCATAATAGTCAGCAGCCCATAGGGGTTATCAATGAATCTACAGTGCAGAGATAAAATGAAAATAAAAAAAAAGTAATGAGACAAAGTTCAGACAGGCTGTTTGAACTTTGTCTCATTACTTTTTCGACCCAGTGGAAATCTCATTTGAAATTTGAGACTTGTTTATTAGCTTGTGATCTAATTAAACAACCTGCAGCGATCGGCCATTATCCAACAGCATTAACATGCATGGGCGCGTCATCAAACGTCCCTGCTGAGACTGTTGACCCCGCGACCCGGCCCCGGATAAGCAGTGGAAGATGGATGGATGGATGGATATCATGAAACGTCACTCCCCATCCTTTGCAGCTTCAACTTCCTCTCTCTTTCGGCCTCTGCAGCAGCTGTGAAGGGATTTGTTCTCGTTTTCTCATGCATCCATGAGATCTCAGAGCGGACCATGAGAAAAACCTCCATCTTTGGGCGATGCATGAAACATGGGATTTTAGTTCATTCATTGTGTTCCAAGAGGCCTGATTATACCCAGAGAACTTTCCACACTTAATAGAGTGACTCGTCCGCCATCTACCGGCGATATTATGCATTGCAACTTGGCTCATTTAGGAGCATGACCTGAGAATGTTTCTGAGATAAATAAATAATGTTTTTTTTTAAATGCCACAAACATTCTTGTGTCATTACCATGCATAGCTACACAGTCCCCTTTCATATCTGGTACATCTCATAGCCCGCCGTGTTGCTCGTTCGTATCTAACCTTTTGGAGCGCCTGGCAGTAATGAACATCGAGCGGAAGTCATTCCCAGGAGGCTTCCAGTCGAGCATTGGGACAGTCTGTTGGCAGCAGATTCGTGAGAAATGATGATTAGACCAATTAGTATGGGGAGACACATGGCAGTAAGTCAGGGGAACACATTGGAGGAAATAAACTGGGAGACCGTAATTAGTCACGTTTACTGTCCAAGCTATTAATATTCATCTGTTATTCTGGTAAACAAGCTAATAAAGACAACGAGGCCTTGTCTTGTTTAGTGTTAATAATACTGATGATGTGTAATTGCAAAGGTTTAAATGATATAATGAATGATTATATCTCTTTGTCAAACATAATGGGGCATTTTGATTGGTTAGTGGTGGAAGATGTGTACAGCCGATAAATGCAGCCTGTATATATTTATTTATTTCAGTTATTATTATTATCATTATTATTACAGTTGGTTTGCTAAGCCCCCCCCCCCAAAAAAAAAAATGTTACGCCTCTATCATTATTATATCTACTATATTTGATTCCATAGTGATGAATTGGTCTCAATGTAGCAGCACCCTACCCTGTGTTGTCTACTGGTACTTTATTCTGAATGGGATCATAATTTAACATAACCTCATTATGAAACTGAATATTGAGGTAATAAATCAAAGAAATGGCCATAAATCAAATAAATGGCCATTTTCCCATTATCTCATATAATAGATTTCTTTTTTAAACCAGTGCAGATGCCCTGCGAGCAATTATGACAATTGCAAAGACATATGTACATATGTTTGTATGTACGTACGTATATGTATGTATGTATGTACGTACGTATATGTATGTATGTATGTATGTATGTATGTATGTATGACAGATGTGCCTCATTTGAGTTCAGATGAGTTATATGATCTTGTAAATGTCCTGTGGAGGTTTTACACTTTTAAATCTGGAGGGGAATGAGATGACAGCGCTTTGAGGTCTGAATGAAGCCAGGATTGTGTTAGAACAGGAACAATTACTGCATTCTAAGTTCCCAATTCCAGGCCAAGCATCGATCTCCCTTTGGTGCTACTGGCTGTTTCAGATTAATAGTCACGTTTAATCCTCATTACAGTGGCTGTTTGCTTTGACACCTGACTGGCCTGACTGAAGACAAGAAGAAATATTCAACAGAAGGCTCTATAATGAGGACTGCATTGTTCAGAGGCTGCATGAATGTGGTGTATGTTTGATCCCACTTCAATGGCGTGCAGGTCACGGATTACGAGGAGTCTGCTGTGATCACTGATTCTTGTGAACTAATCTAATGCCTCAACCAAGAGCAGGAGTTCAGAGACAGAGAAGAAGAAGAATGTGGGCTACACCTCTGACAGGGTCACTGCATTTACCGGCGGGTTGTTTGTTCAAGTCCAAAAAGTGATGAAGAAAGTTTGAGAGACACCATCAGTGTACGAGGGAACCCGATCCGGCGGGACGCCGACAACAGAACAACCAGGTCCTTGTCGTCAATCAGGAATGAAAGGGTTCCTAGAACAAGTCCACCTACACGAAAATCTGCTTTCACCACACATTAAAAGTCGTAATGCAACTTGTATTAAAAATATCCAGAACCACAGTCTACAAATGAAGGCTGTGGGTTATATAGATGGAGGTAATTACCCCACAGATGATTTCTAAAATTAGCATGTTAATGGCTTATTATCAGACAGTCAAATACATGAGCCCCCAAATGACTTTCATCCTCCCTGTGGCTTGATGAAAACGTTCCCATGTGTTGAAGGTGGGGAGGAACAATATATAACACTTGAGAGCTGATAAATGGGGGGGGGGGGGGAGGATTATAGATGCACGGTCAATGAAGCCGCATAATATTTTGCCTTTGAAAGAGCATCTCAATCACATTGTTTCTCTAATTTGTCTTGTTTTTTTTAAAACATAATTTTCTAACTCAATCGGTTATTACAGGTGACTGCACGACATGCAGCACTCGGTTCTCTGTCAGAGTTCCGTTTGACCACTAGGTGGCACTCTGATACTGCAGAAAAAGCAAGTTGATGTCATTCAAATGTAAAGGTTAGCATCTCCCCCAGTGCCTTTTTTTTGGGGGGGAATTTAAAGGTCATCATTTGCAGGCAGCAGAACATTTTGTGTAACATTTATGTCTTTGAATTATGCCGGCGTTTTGCAGCCGGGCGTGGAGTTAAACAACATCACATGTTGGATCACAGTCAAATATTTCAGGCCCCTCTCAGTTATCCAACGCATACCTGCAGGTGCGACGTGTCACTGCTGGAGAAAGCAGGTCTCAACTTATGAGCTGCCCAGTTGCAGGAACGATAAACTGGTCAAAGCGTATTGTATTCCACTTACTACACGCTGCTTTACTGTCACTGTTCAACTTGATGGAAATGAACCATGTTGCTATTTTAAAATCCCAACTGTGACAAATGAAGATGTCTGCTGGGCAAACGGTCCTTTGTGGCACGATAATAGCTGTCCAATTGTCTCGTGACAAACTGTCCCCCAAGCGTCTCTGTGTCACGCTGGTGCCAGATTGCATCGCCTCATGAAGGGATGGATCAAATGTCAATGTGATAGGGAGTACACAAAAATCCATATTTCTATTCGGCTCCACGGACGGAGCAGATAGGACCGGAGCATGCTCGTGCATATTTATGCCGCCGCGATGCATCTCCTCCATCCTCATTGCCCTGCACAGGAGCTGATAGAGATGCAGAGATGGACGGCCATTCACGCACATCCATCACCATCCTCCTCTCCCATTTGATGCTCATGTCCCGAATCGATCCGCGCAAACCAACAAATGCGAGAACCTCTCCAAGACTCCTCATTCATGTTGAGACATGGGGGACCGCCATTATTGATCCGCCCTCAGCTTGGCTGGAGGGAATGACTGCCGACGAAGATGAAACCTACTTGTTCACATCTGGTCCCTGCGCTGCAAAGCCCTTCAGCACAGCGGGGGGCTATTGGCAGGCCGCACATCAACTGTGAGCTCTGAGACCGATCCCACACCGGTGGATATTGACTGAGCTGCGCACTGTGAGGTGTAGTAGTACAAGTTCTACTTGGTGGGTGACAGGTGAAGTAGTCAATTTGTAGTTTTTCCATCTTCCCCTTCCAGCTGTGCTTCTGGACGGTTGCAACATGACCACAATGTCCCAGGATATTCCAAAGTCTTTGAAAGTGTGCACCAAGAGTCTTTGTAACCTGTGCGTCGTCTTCACACTCGGTAAACTCCTCTGTCCTGCGGGAAACGAATGACCCACTTTCAACAAACTCCTGAAATGAGGCAGTTTAATTATATTTTAAATCGATATATATTTATTCAGCCATTCATCGCAGATGTAGAAAATAATATTCAATCAATTTATTCAAATCAATGCATTTATACAGCACCTAATAGAAGTTATACGAATGCACTTCCAGAAAAGAGCAGGCTTTGAATGATTCTTATTCTACTGAAAAGACAATCCTTTATGCGCAAGAACGTGAGGGGGTGATGAAAATCTACCTTTTAACAGGCAGAAATCTTGAACAGATCCAAACACGTTTTTTTTTTCCCTTGAATTCCACTCCGATGTGGAATTGACTCAGCTACGAGGCGATGCTTGTTCGAAATCTCTGTCTCTCATATTAAATAGACAGAAGTGCACTCCCCATTTTTAAAAATAAATCCTGATATGAGCAATCCGGATCCGATCCAGATGTATTTCGGTGGTAACATCGAGGTAACCACCCGACATGACTGTGCTAAATTCCATAAACATCGGTCAATAATCAACCAAGATATTGAGGAATATATTTTGAAGCTCTATTGACTGCAATGGTAACAGAAATTTCTAAGAGATCCAGAATCCAGTATCCCTTCTGGATCATGGACCAAAATGTAACAAAATGTAACAAAATGTAACAAAATTACCAACTATTTTTTGATAATTTCCTCGAGATCTGTGTGTAACCTTTTGAGCTCATGTGCAGACAGACAGACAGACAGACAGACAGATAAATGCCTGCAAAAACAAGACCTCCTTGGCCGAGGTAATAAACCTGTGCATGGGAGAACTTCTTCTTCTGTTCGGCGTCAGGTGCTGGATGGCAATAAGGCTTGGCAGGGATATCTGTCACTGCAGATAAAATGACAGACTGACATTAGTGGCGTCATCCAGGTGGACTCGCATCACATGCTATGTTATGCTACAGGCAATGCAGAAAAAAAAACATCTAGCAAATTTAGGTAAGCGTTTTTTCTTTCATGTTTCATCCGTGCTGCATCAGAGCGACGCATATTGAGCGTGAGGTGATTTATCATTTTTTTCAAGGACTATTATTTCTTGGGTTCTCTCACCTTTTCCTCCTCAGCGTTTAGGCCATGACAAATGTAACTGTCGTCTGTGACCAGGATGCAGAGAAGGAAAAAAAAAGCGATCAGTTAACGCCAGCGGAGGGAGGAAGTCAACCACACTAGTGGTGATGAATCGATACTGTATTTCCTTTGAGATAACCTTTGGTGAGTTGTTTTCTTGAACAGTGTGGCTGTTCATTTTTTTCCTGTTTTGCACCAGTCAGCAGATTTCTGCCAGCACGTAGGCTCGTTTCCTTCTTGGATCATGTTTGACACAGGGTCTAGAATGAAGGTGCAGGAAATGAGTTCTTTGCACCCTGATAGGTTATTAGAACGCAATGTTGCATTGATGACAGGGTTCATGTCCTCCCTCACTACCTCCATGTATCTTCTCCTGGGTCGTCCTCTAGCCCTGTTCCCTGGCAGTTCCATTCTCAGCATCCTTCTATCGATATTGTCCCCGTCTCACCTCTGGACATGTCCAAACCATCAAAGTCTGTCTTCTCTGACCTTGTCTCCAAAACGTCTGACCTTCACTGTCCCTCTTATTGCCTCATTTCTAATCGTGTTCCAACCTGGTCACTCCCAAGAAGAACCTCAGCATCTTCATCTCCTCCACTTCTAGCTCCGCCTCCTGTCTTTTCCTCAGAGCCACTGTCTCTAAGCCGTCCATCATGGCTGTCCTCACCACTGTCTCTAAGCCGTCCATGATGGCTGTCCTCACCACTGTCTTGTAGACCTTTCCCTTCATCTTCGCTGACACTCTCCTATCACAGAGCACACCTGATACTTTCCTCCACCCGGTCTAGCCTGCCTGAACACGATTCTTCACTTCCTTTCCACATTCTCTCCATCACCCTGCACTGATGGTACCTGAAGTCCTCTACCTTCTTTACGCCTGAAGTAGCATCTGCTACGCTAGCTCCGGCTACCCATGAGGCTGCATTTTCCTCTATCTCACTCATGTTGTAAAAATCAGTTGCGGCCCATGCTGCTGGACGGCAATAAACAAAGGGCTGATTCCGCCTGTTCTTACCTCTCGGAGGCCGGTGAACTTTACTCAGCTCACCTGCTTTTACAACGACAATGGCAGAGAAGCCATCAGGACGCATTGTGGTGAAAATGATCGTTACAATCAATATCAAACGGTGAAACCATCGGGAGGCGGAGGAGGAGGCATCGGGAGTGCTTTGCCTCATCCCTGTTCTATCCATCTTGAAGCAGGAGCTGAGAATGGGATCAATATGCTGCAGGCAGCTCATATTTCACTGTAAACCCAACAGGGGTGAGAGCGCAGAGGGGGGGGGTGAGATGATGACATGGCTTTTGCGTGGCTTTTGGGGGTCAAGCTGGAGAACAGGTAGCGTGAAGTCGAAACAGGTGAAAGGGATGCAGCCAAAGGTGCGAGGAGGGGGGGGGGGGGGGGTGCAGAACAAGTCAGGAAGGCAGCACAGCCTGACAGCTTGTCGATGCAGTGAATACATAATGAGCGCTCCTTTATTCTCCTCTTTCTCTCTCACCTTTCTCTCCTCCTTTACACTCTTTATCTCACCTCCCTTCTTCCTCTCACCCTGTGACCTTCCTTCCTCTCCTCTTTTTGGAGCAATACTCCAACCCCCCCCCCCCCCCCCCCAGTTTCTCTCGCTCCCTGTCACCGACTCATGTATCCTATCATCCTGAGAGCAGAAACAAAGAGTTGTATGAAAGGCGCTTAGTTCCATTTCCTCCTACCCCTGCTGTTGCCGTGTCCTAATGATGCAAATTTTAGGCCGGCTAATGAGCAGCAGCTACGCTTCGGGTGAAGTTTTCCTCATGCTTCAAGTCCCCGGTCTCATGAATAAAATTGCTTTATCAGCCTCAAGATGTGTGTCTCACAAAATGACCATTACAGATGGCGCTTCCTTAAATTAAATAAACCCAATCATTTGTCCATAGCAGCGTCCAAAAGAAAAACTGAGCCGTTATTACCTCGGTGGAGGCAAGGCGGAGGTAATCTAATCACCGGCGTCTGTCTGTCTGTCCGTCCGTCCAACCGTTAGCAACATAACTCAAAAGGTTATGGATGAACTTTCTGGGAAATGTTGGGAATGGTAATCCAGGAACAGTTGATTACATTTTGGAGAGATCCTGGATTATGGATCAGTTTGAAATTTTCGGTAACATTGCAGTCAAACGGAGCTTCGAAATTTCATCCGGATCGGATCCACAATGCAGTCAGTAAAAAATATTTCATTTTAACATTGAAAACCCTTTTTATGCATTCGAAAATCTGTTTTAAATACACATCAACTCTGATTCACTTTTACTTCTCCTGGTTGGTGTATAAAGATACAGAGAACAATTTAGAACCTTTTGATGGTGATCCAGATCACCATGTGGACAGTGTAAATCAAATTAGGAGGGGAATGAGCTGCTTGGTGGAGGTCTGCGCTCTCTGAGTGCTTTTCTAGGTATAAAGCCAATGAAAAGGAAAGAATTCAGATGTAAGCAATCAGCCCACACACGCACACACACACACACACACACACACACCAGCCTCTAGAGGAGAATACATCCAAAATGCTAACTGTGTTATAAAATAAACCTTATGACTGCTTGCATTTCCCGTCCTCCCCAGCTCGGCGGTTTAATCTTCTGTGCTTTTGCCCTTCAGTTTTTCAAAGACAGCCTGCGGGCTAGAATTGCCCTTTGCTGACTTATGGCTGACAGTGAATTAGTTTCCTCTTGTCTCCACCCTTTTATCTGTGAGATCATACGCTGAGTGGGTCAGGATCAATGGTGCTCCCTGCAAATCTGCCCAGATTCGCTGTGCATCCCATTGACCTTACGCAAAGGTGACCTGACGCACCGACTCTCAGTTTGCGGGTTTGTAAGTGGTAACAGGTGAGATTTGAATCAGTGTTCGAAAACAGAATGGATAGTTCATTTCAGCCAAATCGCATCAGGGTTGAATTTAAAGCGCTGTCCAAGGTAAACCATGCTGCTTCCAGCTCCATCCCCCCCCCCGCCCCGCGGGCCGGATCCGGCCCATTTCCACATTTGGCCTGGCCCCCTGAACAATACCAGAGACCCAAAATAAAATGTACTTATTTTCCTTTCCATACAACATGAGTAGCCTCCCTTTTTTTTTTAATGATGGTCACATACGGCCAGAAAGTTAATGTTCCAATGTTCTGTAATATCAACTTATTACATAGTAATTACTTTGTAATAACAGGGCAGGTTTCCTCACCTCCACGGTGGCATAGTTGGCAGCATTGTTGAGGGGGCAAAATGGCCCTGGTATTGAATCCCACTACGGGAATGAGAAGGAGCAGGGGCAACAGGGTAGGTCCATGGCACACCTGAGCGGAGTGGAGTGGACCAGTGGTCCAGTTCACTCCGCCCAGGTAAGGCCCTAGGCCTACCCTGCCGCCCCTACTCCACCCCCACTCCCACAGTTGGATGCAAACCCAGTTCCTCCGGCTGTGAGTCGGTAACCCTACCGACCACGCCACCGTAAAGGTGGGGAAACTTGAGGTATTCTCAGACCACAGCGTGTTGTTATGTTGTTCTGTGTTGCTATGTTGTTGTGTTGTTGTGTTGTGCTTTTTCCTTTTGTGTTATGTGGAGTGGGCGTGTCTCAGACCAGGTGACGTCGTACTGGATTCAAAACCAGTGCCTCTGGTCTAAAGTCAACAATGCTACTGTCTATTTATCCTAATGTTTGATGGGGTGACGTCTAGGTGGAGTAGTGGGTAGTGCACTTGACTCCCTGCTAGAAGATCCTGGGTTCGAAACCAAGGCGTGCAGCATTCGGGTTTTTTACAATAATTCGAGGTTTGTTGTTTGCTCCTCTGCAGCTGTATTGGATCAGCTGATTGATCCAGTCGTTCTTCGCCTCTGCACTTCGTGATAGTGCTGGAGAGAGACTGAGTTTGGGTGTGAGAGGCATTGCGTGTGTGACGCTCGATTCATGTCACTGTGTGTAGTTGTGATGGTGAGATGAAGCCTAAACTACAGCCTGCCTCCGCATTCGGCCCCTAAATGTTTAGGCACCCCTGCCATCATCACACTTTTCCTGTACAAACTGACCCCGGCCCTCCATCAGAGAAGGGAAAAGTGATGTGGCCCTCACAGGAAAAAGTTTGGGGACCCCTGGTTTAAGGGTTGCATACAGTCAAAAAACCTAAAAGCCTCGAGACGGGCTGCGAGAAGGTGATGAATGGCTCTGCAGGATAGAACAGACAGGAATCTGGACAAAACAACTTTACATAACAAAACCAAAAGAAATCAAATATCTCAGATATGGAACGGCTATTAATGTGCTGGCATGGGTGACAGCCTTTCATAGGGATAGGCTGCAATAATAAATCAACCATCAACACACCAAAAGCACCACAGTAAATATTTGTTTTGCATGTTCGGCAATTGGTGGCATCCTAATATGCTGTGAAATATTCACGCTGAAGTCCATTACAGACAATAAAAGCTGGAGAAGCAGAGTGTAAGCGATGTTACGGCCCTCCTTGGGCCTAATACAGGTCACGACAGTGCAGACAGCAGCCTGGTCCCGGTCCAGCTGATGCTCACATCCAATGGGATTCCTGTGAGAGCCGCTTCAGCAAGATGGATGGCAGGTGCTGAGCTTCAAACTGGGCACACTCAGCCCAGACATCATTTGCTCCAGGCTGAATAAAGAGAGGTGGCCCCCCTCACCTGCTCTTCCCTAATAGTAGGCGCTGCCTGGCTGACAGCAGCCCATAAATAACCCGGTCGGCGTGTCGCTGGAAAGAACACACTCACCTGAGCACACTCACTCAACAGGATCCACCGGGGAAGCAGGCGCCGCAACGGCTGCAGTAATGGAATTCCAACACAAAAGTCACGGAGGCACATTGTGACCTTTAAATGGATTCTTTTTCATAGGACTGAAGATCCTTTGTGGATGTAACGTAGCTAATGCACCAAGTGAGGCTAAATTCATTCACTGAAACAAAGTTAACAAAAACTCTCTAATTTAGCGACTTATTATTATTTATTATTATTATTATAGTCACCTGACATGGAAGCAGTTTAGATATTTTAATATCTACAAGGCTCTGCTTTTATAATGTTTTATTGCTCCAAAAAATAGTCATTGTCTTTTAAGGTGGAACAAGTCTGTAGGGTAGAGGCGTATCGATTGATTATTGACTGTATCTGAGGTTCAATTTTATTGAAAACAATATTTACTGTTACATTTTTAATGTTTATAAAAAAAAAATCCTGCTTGAAATTACATATATCCGCAGCAAGTCAAAAATAACTACACTCTACTGTACTGCGTAAATCCTGATAGCGAAACGAGACTCTGCTTCTCGGGAGCTCTCGCGAGACGACGTGCGTTGCAACCTACGTCATGACGCCATTTCCACGTGAGCAAACTAAGATGTCAGCGCCCTTGCTGCTTATTACAACTGAGGTGCCAGAGTGCGTGCACGTCTGAGAAGAGAAGGTTGTAAAAGCGGAGCATGAAGAATCGAGAGTTTGTCGCGTCGCTGATGGTAAGAATGTTTCTCTACTTATAAATGTGTAGTATTTATATATATATCCACCGGGACACCTTTCGTTACGCTTAAACCGGGGTGTGATGGGCGTGGCATAACAAAAATAATAAGAATAAATTAATACAAATTAATTTTCTTAACATAAGGTTAGTGAATTACTTTTAGTTAACAAACCTCATGTTATACAAAATTAAGGTCCAGAGGAAAGTTGAAGCAGAATTATTTTTTAATATAAAGATGAAATGGCTGCGTAATTCAAGACAGGAATTCAACTGAATTTTACAACTCCAGATGTTAAACAACAGCTGCTCTCATGGTCACGGATGTTTTCCAGGGTTTTATTTCCATTGATAAACGAGTTGTGTAGATGCAACTCATCACGCTGCATCATAATGCAGCCGGTTTATTACAAAACCTCCACAAAACCTCCATAACTCGCAGACGTTCCTTCGTTTTTGTTTTTCAGGTCTCTCCACTCCATTCCATACCATACCGCCACTGTGTTTCATGCTTACTGTCAACTACAGTGTAGAAGTAGTACTGAAACATACATTCACACACATTCATTTTACCCTGATGAATGTGTGTGAATGTTTGTAAAATGAACACACACAAACACACACACACTCTTCCATTTAATTTGTCCACATTCTAAAAAGGAAATGTCAAAATATTTCCTTCACGTCTTGGACCAGGTAAACTCATTCAGAAAAGAATGCGCTCTTAAAGAAGTTTCCATTCCATGCAAAGCTGTTCCTTTATTCTTATATCACAAATATATAGTATTATATAAATAATAGGTTGGTAGGATCTGTGTTGATTTTGACATGAGATGTTTCGATTTTAATGTTGGGTACAAATTGGATTGTGGACAGCTCTCGGGATTTACTGTTCCTACATAACTTCTAGTTTGCAAAACCTGTGAAAATGTCCAGACATGTTTTGTGGATTTTAAGTGGAAATCTATCAGTAACCAGTCCAACTTGGTGGACTGGTTACACAAGTGTGTGTGTGCGCGTGCGTGTGATTGATTGTTTGTCTATTAGTAGCCCTGTGGTGAACTGGTGGCTTGTCCAGGGTGTGCCTTGCCTCTCGCCTGTAGTCAGCCGGGATAGGATCCAGTAAATGCTGCAACCCAGATTATAGGAGGATGAATGAATGACTATAAACCAGAGAAAAAAAAAAATTAAGACAAGATTTAAAATAATCCAAGATTAAACGTAAAATAGGTCAAAGTAAATTAGAGATTGCGCCCCATATATGGACACCGGCGGCGGCCTGGGTGAGCGTGAAGATTGGACAGAGATAAGATAACAAGAATACAAGATTATCTTTTTAAAAATAAAAATAAACTCAGGTATGACAATGTCCTCCTGTGATCTCATGACGTGATTTTTGTTTCTCCAGGGAGGAGGCTGTGCAGGCATGACTGTGGATCTGGCCTTATACCCCCTGGACACCATTAAGACAAGACTGCAGAGTCAGCAGGGCTTCTACAAGGCGGGGGGCTTCAGGGGAATCTACGCTGGAGTCATATCTGCTGCTGCCGGCTCCTTCCCTGGTGGTAAGACTGTTCAGTATTGACTGTAATCGATCTGTCAGAGGTACATAGCAAACAACCCCCCCCCCCTCCCGCGTGACAGAAGTCCTGTAATCATTTCAAAATCCTTTAAAACTAAACTTGGAATGATGATGATCCATGTCACCAATGTAATCTAATGGATTGTTTCTTTAATCACACCTCCATCAGTCTGTCGTTGTCCCCCCCCCCCCCCCCCCCCCACACACACACACACTTCCTCTTGCCGTCTTGTTTCGGGTAATAATAATAATAAAAAAAAGGAAAGTTCTCCTCTCATTCGAACCTATGACTTTTTCT
This sequence comes from Brachionichthys hirsutus, assembly GCF_040956055.1. Classification (NCBI taxonomy): domain Eukaryota; kingdom Metazoa; phylum Chordata; class Actinopteri; order Lophiiformes; family Brachionichthyidae; genus Brachionichthys; species Brachionichthys hirsutus. The sequence goes on from NC_090904.1 coordinate 13,028,941, forward strand.
TTTGCTGCCATATCAATATATTTTTTTATACCAGAATCAAAGTTAAAGATTCCGGTTTCATGACAGCCTTAGCATTTACTTTACCGGTGGGGGGGGGGGGGGGTTAAGAACTAAACTCTGTCCGCATGAGACACACTTAACTTTTCCAGCTTTGACCTTTATGATGCAACATTCACACACATTAATGCTCGTAGCTCAGCCTCTCCCCTGTCGGTGCTAGTGAGGGATATTAATTGCCCTGTGCCGGTTGACTAATGGGCTTTAAATGGCTGTGGGTTCTGCTTGGTTACAGCTGCTGCTTTTTTTGTGACTTACGACGGCACAAAATCCCTGCTGAGCCCTTGCGGAGGGGAAGCATCACCCCAATTGACGCTTGCCACTCACATGCTGGCCGCCTCCTTTGGAGAGCTTGTAAGTCTTCCTGTCCCTCATTCTCCTTATTTTTTGCTTCCTCTCATTTTTATTTCTTTCCATTTATTCTGCAGGAAGACAACTCGTTCTTATTAATAATAATTCACTCTCAGCCGTCGTATCGCTGAAGGCCGGCTCTCTGCTCTCGCCTCGTTGGGTCCTTTCCCACCAGTGGAAGTCCCAGATGAACGCGACAAGCATGTCTGTTAACGTTATTGCTTTTCAGAATTAACAGACCACTAAGTGAGGGGGGGGGGGGGCAGCTGGAAAGGAGAGGCTACAGGCCTCGGGCTCCAGCTTGGTAAATGAAGGATGCTTCCTCAGGACTCTCCCGGCGTTTCCTTCGCTGGTGGGATAAATAAGATCTCATCATTCCCTCGCGTTGCCTCGTCTACTTTCACCGTTTACGCTTCGGGACTCACGGGACCGGAGCCGTGTGTGGCCCACGTGCACTCGCATTGGAAATGTAGGGGGGGCAGGTCAATGTTTGGTATGGAAAGAGGGCCCCCCCCCCCCCCCCCCTCTTCGACCACTGTGATTTTGTTCAGAATCCTGGGCTTTTAGTATTCATTGATTTTTTTTTGGGATGGATAGAATTTAGACAAGTTGTTGTGCATGTTTATGAAATGAGACTATAATGGGATGGTGCTCACAGCGTGTTGGAGTCTCATAGTGTTTGGGAGAGGAGGCGTGTTCAGACCCCCCCCCCCCAGGGTTTTGTGAGACTTTGGCGGCTGGAGTTCGAACCGTTGGAGGGACGGGGTGGGAGGGGTCTTAGCATATGTCCCTCGAAAGGAAACGGTGATATGAATTTGTAGTTAATAGTAACTCCACCTCTCATTATGGAACTACGGCAGTCAAATTAACAGCATGCAATGCATTTTACCTGTAAAGGTATTTTACTTTGTGCGTGTTCTTTTATTACTATTACTGTATCTGGTCATCATATTCAAAGCGGCAGTTATTGTATGAGCTGCAAATCTGTGAAATGTTTTCTATGGCCCGACTCAGACGAGTGTGAAAGGTGAGGCTGAGGTTGCGCTTACCTTTAACCCCTTTCCCGTTGTTCTGGATTTGAGCACATCAAAGAGACAAATCCTCTGGCGTGGAGCGGAGCAAGGCAGGAGCGGAATCCCACTGCATTTTGGCAACTGGATACATCTTGTTCAAAGAAAGTAATCTTCAGGCTTTCCCATGAAAGGCCTGCCCCGGTGCTGCCCCGGTGCTGCCCCGGTGCTGCCCCGGTGCACAGCCTTAAGGCCTGCGATATGATGCAACGGCTGCCACATGTGATCCTGAGTCTCCTCAGTCAATGCTAATGATTTTTAATGAAGCTACTGCACTGAGGTTCTGACATACACCGGCCGGAGTGGGTGCAGTATGCTTGAATAATTGAGCGGGTCTCTATTTTATATAATTTTAAATTGGAGATCTTTTGACTTGCAGTTGAAGCTGTCACCGTGGATATTTAGGGCGCTGCGATTCGGAGCTTGTGTCTTAAATTTTATTGACCAAATAATTCAAAATGTGCTGAAATAACTTTTAGTCTCAGCACTATTATCTTATTTTAATAATTTCATATTTTTTATTTACTTCGCTCTACATCTTTTTCGTGCTCTACTCTACAAGAGTTTGTGATAAAAAAACAAAACACAAATGTACTCATGGCTTTGACCTGGTCCTTCAGCCAGATTTTAATCCCTGAACCCAAATTACCTCATCATCATTAAACATATTTACGTGTTCATCTGCTTAACGTGTGACTGGACTTTAAGCAGGTTTAAGCCAATGAGAGCGATCCTGATGTTTGTGCGACTGCGGCGGTGAGACGCTCCCAGAGAGAATGTGTACGCTGATGGCGTTTGTCAGGCTCTAGCAGGCCGTTATCCAGCCATTAGATCAAATTTATCTTCATTCCTATTCGCTCGACGTCTGCCCTGAAAGCTCATTTGTCAAGGCCAGGCATCGGGGCTTCGCTCTCGCATCTGAACACCCCCCCCCACACCCGCCCACCATCGCCACACGTCTGCGGGAGGATGTACTGGAAAATACAGTGTGACATGACAAGATAGGGGGACTGAGAGGAGGAGGAGCAGTTTTGGGGGTAAAAACTGGCAGCCACTTAACTTGGCACTGAGAAATAATCCATGCATCGCCTTCGAGCAGCGCCACGCTCCGTGATTTATTGGCTGTTGTTTCACATTTGGAGACATGCAGTGTCCTCATCTCTTTTTCTCCATGACCTTTTTTCTTCCTTCTGTTCCTTCTCTTTCCCCCCCCACATTTATTTCAGCCCTCCTTGGCACCGTGTTTTATTTCCAGGTTTGGGCAAGCGATGAAAAACAAAGTCTTGGTAGTTTTGTTTTGTGCGAACTTTCTATCTATCCGGTCTCTGCTCTAGTCTTCCTGTGTTGCCGATGATATTTTTTGATTTCATGCCTTTGCTGTGGGATTCTGACGCGGAGGGGAGAGGGCAGAGTTTTTTCCCACCTTAGGGAACGTACCAAGGACCGAGCGATGCGATGGCTCAATCCGCAGATTGATTTTCTAGCCGTGCCGATGATTTCCCGTTCCTCACGTCGGTCTGCCCGTGATTACGCACTGGCTTGTTACCTCGCTGTTTGGCGGCCACAGTGTTGGAAATTGAAAACATGCTCCGTCATTTGGATTAACGGCAACAAATGCCAAGGCAAACTGGAAAGGCTTCCAATCACAGGCGGGCAGACTCCTAATTAAAGCTGCTTGACAAATCCAACAGCTTGTAAATAAAGATGGACGTTAGCTGGAGTTTAAGAGGCCACCAGCAGGTTTATATGTTTACAAGCCAGAGAAAAGCTCCAAGAATGAAGGGCAATCATAGAAAGAACAGAAACTGACATCTGATGTCTCCCCGAGCGTCCGTCTCTAGTTTGTTTTTTTCAAGATTACCTCATGTCCACGTTGGATATCTATTATCTATTATCCAGACTTTGCAAAGCCCCGGTCCTATTTGATCACGCCTTGATTCGACGCCGCCTCCTCCTCCTATTCTCCGCTGTTTTCAGATATCTGAAATGGCCATCAAGGCCTCGCTCACCCTCCTTTTCACCATTCCAAAGCGTGCAAATTACTCCCAAATAAACAATGTCCGTAATTTATTTGGTATAATCTCTGGCTCATTCCGCCCTTCCCCTTTGCACTGACAGGAGAAAAAAGGCTGCTCCAACTCCGGGCCCCCGCATCCAATTACGTCAGTAATTACTTGTCATAGCCACTTTCTTTCTATTTAGCTGCCTTATTCATGTCCTTCTGGAAAATTGGTTTGGGGAAAACATGATGTACAATGTATTATAAATGGTAACTTGACCAAAGGGAGGTGCAAATGAGATCTCGGAGATGGATGCAGCCAGATTAGTTATTACAGGGAGGTGACGCAGGTGAGACTCTGGCCACTTGGTGGCACTGTTGCTCCACATCCGTTCACCTGAAGCATCAATAAGAGCTGCGCTGACTTGAAGAGTCTTTTGTTTCAACTCTTCTGTGCAACTTTAGGGCAATGGAAGTTATAAGGCATAAATATTTATGCCTATCTTCTCTAGCGGTTGACGGTCCATATTTGTATTGACATTCGGTGGATGGGTTGGAACTTGTGGCGTGGACAGTGGTTACTGGAGGTGTGGATGTGTGTCTGGATCTCTCCAGGGGTTGGGGAGGTGTCATTCAATTCAATTTTATTTGTCCAGCGCCAGATCAGAACAGAAAGTTATCTCAAGGCACTTTACAGGTGTTGCAGGGAAAGACGGAACCCAACTCAACTCGACCCACAAGAGCAAGCACTTTGGCGACGGAGGCAAGGAAAAGCCTTCCTTTTATTAGGCGGATACCTCGGACAGAGCCTGAGGCTCATAGTGGGGGGGGGGGGGGGGAGAGACGCACACAGAGAGCAGAAGCAGACAAAAACATAATGTAGCATATAGGCTGCTGAACAAGATACGGACTACAGAGCTGCTATACAAAACTATAAATGTCAGAGAGCCACAGGTCCGGGTTCTGCAGCGCCACGGGTCCCATGTGCGTCGGGCTGGGTAATCGTCCCAAGTGGATGCTAACTAAAGCCCTCGTTACCCTGCCAAGTTGTAAATGCTGTCCACCAGCCACACCGGCTGCAGAAGGGGCACACCCATGGTCGTGATGTGTGGCAGTGAGGCGTGAGGTATTTTTGGATTTCAAAAGCCTTTTAGGAGGAAAATGAAGTCCTGTACATTGAGATTGTATTAATTCCTCTTTCCATCCTATAGGTGTCGTGTCTGGTTAGGGTCCCTACAGAGATGGTGAAGCAAAGGGCTCAGTCTAACCCCTCATCCTCCACCTGGAACGTCCTGCTGGCGACAATCAGAGAAGAGGTACGCATCGATCAACGGAGGTTCCTCAAGTGAAGACTCCATCTTACCACAAGCTTGATGATGTCTTTGGTGGTTTCAGCTCCGGTTAGCGATGACAGGCAGCATCACCGACTGAGTTTGGTGATGCTGGGTTGGGAGTTTCGGATGCTGTTCAGGTGCTTCGGTCGGATCATACTCAAATCTGGACTCTAACAAAGTTTAATGTGTGAAATGAAGGTGGAATAAAAGATGTGTTGCCAAATCAATTTTTAAAAAGGTGTAATAAGATGGATTATTGTAGGTTAATCCAAAAATCTTATTGGTGCCGTTTAAATCGAACTCCTTGATTTGTGAAATGAAAAATTCTCCATCAAATTAAATTGTAATCAAGCTGGAATGAAAGTGTGTTCTTAAAATTTGTTTTTATTTTTTCCTCCAGGGTGTCCGAGGCTTGTACAGAGGATACGGCAGTTTGATCACCAGAGAGGTACGAATGGTTCTGCTGTTTCTGTCTCACTCACCTGTTCATTGGTGGACCTCAGTCGGCCTGTCTTCCAGTCGGATTCTAGGGAACACCGATAAAATGGATAATGTTTAGTTTCAGTCAATCCTGAGGCGTCTTGCACATTCTATTGAAATCAATTTCAGGAGATTGTAATTTAGAAAATGACTCTTGGAGGCTGTACGGTGAATTCTTAATTCCTCTTGGGCTTTATCAAAGCTGGAAGTATTGAGTTACTTTTTTTTCTCCTCACTTTGTTTTCCATCAATCGCGTGTGCACGGTGGTCAACTCCATCGTAGGAACAGCATGTGTTCAATTAATACTGTGTTATAAACGCACAACAAAACATGGCGAGATGAGCGCGGCGCCGCCCTCTTTTGAAGACCGTTCACCTTTTTGGAATGAAAATGCGGCTCTTCTTCTTTGACGCGTGATCTTCTATCTAATTGCACCTTCAGTAGAACATGGCACAAAATAATTGTTGTGAGAGTCTGATAGATCTTTATCCGCCCATCCCCTCCATATGTTTTGCTAGAACTGAGAAAAGAAAAAAGCGTCCCAGGCAGAGGAGAAGTATATGAAGGTGACACTTGTCTTTCCATCCTGTTTTTTTGGGGGGGGGGGGGGGGGGGGGGTGGATGAAGGTGTAATCTAGTCTCCTCTGCTGTGCTAGCCTGTACTTATTTTCTGCCTCACTAAACTGATGTTATTCACGCAAATTCCATCTGGACAGCTGGGGGGGGGGGCGCAACAAGACACTGTGATTTCTCCGAGGAGTTCTGAATAAATGAATACATTTGGAGGCTGGCGCGCGGCTTGTGTGCATACTAACACTGCTAGATGAAACGTAGCGGCGGCGGCGGCGGGGATTTAGGGCGCAGGAACGGCGAATGATGCTCCGCTGTGATTGGCTTTGACGCGTGTCAGGAAGGTAATTCATTTTCTCTCTGCCGCCTCCTTCACAATGCTCACATCTCGCTGCTTTGACCAAGTGATCCTGTCTGGATAGGTTTGTTTACGTGTTTCAGTGTGTCCTCCGCCCAATCGCCGGCCCATTCATTGATGTTCTCTCTGTGAAAGAATATTCATTATGGTCCTGAAAGTGTCTGCGATTGGTATGATGTCACATAAGTGCAGGAAGTGTGGGGCTCGACCTCCAGCAGGAGGCTGGCCTGCGTGGCGGGGGGGGGGACTCCTTCTAAACCTTAAATGCAATAAGAATGTATGAAGATAAACCATAGTGTATACCTTAATCCTTCTGACGGAGCCAAAAAGTTGTGGAGGGTTCAAAAAAAACTTAAAAATGTACTTAAAAATGGCCATTTTAGCGCGGCTCCTCGGAGGGATCAGATTTCCGAGTCATTTATTATTGCCGAGATTCATCTGGATTGCCTGAATCTTTAAATGACATCATGGATTGTAGAAGGTGAGAATACCTGTTAGCCTGCGGGATGTTCCAAACAGGACAAAGCCACACAAACATCCAGCGACTCTGAGCTCATCTTGGATGGACTGACAGAAAGTGGAAAAAACAAGCTTTGGTCTCAGGCAAATGGATAAAAATCTATATTCTCACCTGTGTAAGAGCCAACCTTCGCCTGGCATTAGTAACTTTCAGCTGCCTTCAGTGTTCTGGATCAGCATCCACGTCCTCCAGCTGTTACGACGCCAGGGCTCTGTAGCTGCCTGTTAGCGCTTATTGATTTTAAGATTTGAGTGTTATTTAAAACCCCTCGATTTTAAAGCGGCTGTCAGGAGCAGAATCAGCTGACCTGATATAACTGTGCATAAATTTTAGCCGATATTTGGTTACAGTTAATGTGATTAAACCTTTCATCAAATCTGACTAAACATTATTTGAGTGAGATGAAATGAGATGAGTGAGTGAAAAAGAGAGCAGAGCCACTTTGGCTCTGCTCTCCTTTTGGATAGTACCCCCCTCTTACCACTAGATAGCATGCCAAGATTAGCGCTGGCGTAGCTTCACTCCTCCCTGCACTCGCTCTATTTCGTACCTCTGCTTCTCCGTGACATCAATTCAGCGTTAGGACATAAGCAGCAGCCGCTCCACTGAAAGCCCTTTGATGTTTTTGATTTAGAGTGCGGTGGGTGATCTTGGATTTGATCTGCACTACTCCAATTTGGGTTTGAGTAATGAGCCCGAGATGAGTTATTAGACGGTGCTTTCGTGATGCGGTGTGAGGGTTGGCGTAAGTGAAGCTGACGGCGTGCGACGCAGTCAAATGAGGGGATTGAACATTGTCTGATTGACTATAGCAGACAGCAACACTGCATGTATCTGGTTTGTCACACAACTAAGCAGGTGACAAGACCCGATTCTCTGCCACAGAAATGATCTTTCTGGTTGGATGCATGTTTATCTAACCAGCCTTAAAGTTTCTCCACCCCACCTGGAACCTGAGGTAGGGGTTCAAGGACTTATGAAACGCCTCTGCATCCAGGTTCCTGTACTCCACACACACACACACACACACACCTCTGACTCTTCGTCACCCCCCTCCTCATCTTCAATCCCTGGTTTATCCCGCCTCCTGATGGGGTTTGGCTTTAAGGGATGATTTGCTGACTTGGGTGTTAACTGATATCAAGAGGCCAAATTGTTTTGCTTGCTCCCCTTTGGGACTTCTGAGTTTAAGTCATGTTTAAGAACTCATTAAATGATGGGTGCTTTTAGGAAGGGGGGGGCTGCCATAAGACTCCTGGCCAGATGTTTCTGGAAGTCCTTCGGAGGGACCAATGCCATTATATTAGTACATAGTAAATATTCTTTTTGGCATTCGTGCAGTGCTTGATGAACCACCAGAAATCAGACACGTGTGCAGAATCTCGACAGAGTTCGCGAGCCCTTGATGAACCTGCTCACTGAGATTATTGACCAAGAAGGACCTTTTCTGTATGAACCTCTTCAACTTCAAGCCGTCCAGCCAAAGCTGCATGAAGACCTCAGAGTTCTGATCGTCTTTGTTCTTTGACGAATCTCCGTCTGACTCCTGCTTGAATATACGGAGCCCCCTGTCCTTTTCTTAAAGGCTGCCTTGGTTTTAGCTGTTTGCAGGTTCAGCCCGACCCTTGTTGGGAGAGCGCCGGCCTTCTTAAGATGCGGAGAACCGTTCCTCTTTGTCGCTAGATGTTCTCTATCACTTTACCACACTCACTCTGAGGATTGATGGTTGACTCCCGTCACCACTGATGGATGGATGGGCTTCCTGGCTGCACCTGTCATTTACATTAGTGGGCTTTTTTTCTGTGCACCACGCACCTAAATTTACCTTCCCCTTATCCATCCAGCCCCACGGGGGGGGGCACTGGCATGGTGATTAACCTTCCTAAGATCAACATGCGGCCTCATTAATGACTTCTACAGTCGGATGTGCTTACGGTGTCCGCCGCCGTACTGTCAGACCCCCCCCCCCCCCCCACGTCTGCCTTCCTGCCCGGTGAAGGACTTTCTGAGCCCAGTTTAAAATGATACACGGGGAATCGGGGCTGCTGAGAACAATGGATCACACACTTCTTCAGTATGTGTGTTTCCAATGAGCTCCTCAATCCACGCAAAATAAATCCATCATCTTGGCTTTAATTTGTAACGCAGGGATTGATTCTCTGTCCTATTCTGCATTTTTTTTAAAAAGGAGACTTATTGCTAATATTGACTGCCAGACATTTTCCAGGAAAAAGTCCCTGTTGTTTTAGCTGCGGAACTAAAGCTCCGCCTCTGAGCGCTACGGACGCGACCGCTTCTGAAGGATTTGTGTGCTTCTCCCGGTCTCTGGTCTGCGTTTGCTTCCCACTTTGTGCATGTTTGTGTCCAATGTGAGCTGAAAATCTCCAGCGGGCCACATGCGCTTCTAATAAGACACTGCCCGGATGACCCGGCAAGGGATGAGGGTGGGGGAAGGTTTTTATTTATTTATTTTTTCAAATGGGGGAACTAGATCAGGAATAGAAGGAAAAGGGACACGCGTGGTTTGGATATCATGTGGAAGGAAGGACATATGAGGCAACCTGCTGCTGCCAGAACACCAGATCGAGTGTGATGCATAATTCCCCTGACAGCCATACTTGCAATGCAGAATTTACTTAAATTGGACATCTGTTCTATTTGAGGTTGGCAGGCATTAAAGTGACACGATACCCTAATAGCCCTCTCTGTCAATCAACCGCTGATAAAATGTGTGTTAGAAACCTTCTACTACTGTACTTTCAACTTGTCCCGTGAGGGGTCGCCGCAGCAAACCAACCTTCTCCACTTCACCCTGTCCTTTGCATCGTCCTCCCCAACACCAGCCACTCTCATGTCCTCCCTCACTACGTCCATGTATCTTCTCCTGGGTCGACCTCTAGTCCTGTTCCCTGGCAGTTCCATCCTCAGCATCCTTCTGCCGATATAGTCCCTGTCTCACCTCTGGACATGTCCAAACCATCTGTCTGTCCTCTCTGACCTTATCTCCAAAACGTCTGACCTTCACTGTCACTCCTATTGACTAATTTCTAATTGTAAAAAACCTGCATATGCGTTAAGCCCTCATCCCTCTGAATAACAGTATGTTTTATATTCACTTTATCCTGGAGTGAGACCAGAGGGTGAGAATTAAGGGAGTAAAAGAATGATAAATCAGTGCTAGCCTAGATAAAAAATAAAATAAAAACAGCATTTTTTTATTAAGATGCTACGATTAGCATCCCTCTCTTTCTCTCCTTTCCAAAACCAGATGGCCTCATCATTTTTTTTTTTTTAACAGTATTGTTAAATCCAAAATATGACTGCTTGTGATTTAATTTGGCTTTTGGAATGTAAATCATCCAAGACTCAATCATGTTATCCGTTGAAGAGCTGTTTCGGGGTTTGTGAGGCTTTTTGTTCTCCTATTTCTCACACAGTCACACGAGGCTCTCAGAGAAGCAGCACCTGCTGGAATCTTTTGTTTAATGCTCCTGCCATAGAGAAGCAGGAGCATTAAACATCTAAGATTATAAATCAATGACATTTTATATCCATTGACGGTAAAAATCAAGCTTGAATGGTGCATTGAAATAAGCAACGCACGGCAATAATTGTGGGGTGCAGCATTTTGCTGACAACCTTATCGGATCGATCGGGTCCAACTATGGCTTCTTTTTTTCCCCCCAACTGTTCAATAGTTGCGTCGCTGCTCTGCTGCACTTCTCTCTCTGTGAGGTTGTGTGTTTTCCAGCTGCTGAACATTCCGCCTGATCCCCAGCTGATTATATTTCTCTTAATGGCAAATGGAGAAACATTTCATTTGGCCATCAAGCCGGGATCGCTGGGCTGAAATGACTCTGGTCTGTGTTTTATAGCTGTGGGCATGGCTCCCAGAGAACATAGTGTGTGTGTGTGTGTGTGTGTGTTTATGTGTACCATGTAAGCAGTGAAAGATGGATGGTGTGTGCCATGTTGGAGATATTATTCCAAATCTTCCTGCCACCTTCACTCTTTCCCTTTAAGGGAAACTCTCACTTCATCACTGACATTATTTAATAGTTTTGAATTTTACCTATTTTGTTAATGAAACACACGTAGCAGTTTTTGCTTGCAGCCAACCTCCGGCTGTTAGAAATAGCTGCTCTGACACGATCCTGCTCAGTTGCAGTAAACCTATATTTACATACAAGCGCTTTTTACTGCTGCTATTTTGCATAAGTGGTTACAATGCAAAGCAGATAACTATCGTGGCGTGTTTGTGCCGACTGGGTGAGGCCAGACTGAGCTGACAACATGCAGCCGATGGTTAACTGCACCGTCGTGCCGGTTTGAGCTCTGTTTCATTTCCCCAAGTTATTGGCTAGTTTGTTTGTTTTTTGGACTGTTGGCTTTAGCTTTTAGTTTTATGGTGAACTGCTTGTTGCTCAGTTCAGCGGTGTTGAATGTCTGCTTGCACACGGAACCTTGTTTCTGTTGCTCTGCTGTTCATTTTGTCGAGGAAAGAGATTCAATTGCCTCACATTCAGCACTTTGACATTTTTGTGAAGCCCCCCCCCCCCCCCCCCCCCCCCCAAATCAAAAAGTGTCCTACATTCCCTGTACTTTCTTAGATTGGTTCATTCTTCACTTTTTTTTTTTTAAAGCAAACACTTGTATAATAACAATAAAATAGTTGTATTTGATAATGTATTCCCCCCTATTAGATTGTGTTTGAGCAAACATTAAAATATTATGATATTCCAACATCCTTTTACTGCATTTCATCAGAGTATGACCGTATAATTTTACCGCTGTAAAGCAAACTGCAGCATCTGCTGTGAAGCCACAGAGGTCAGCCTGAGGGTCATCCTCAAATAGGATTGAGATTCATGTTCATTCATGTTTTCTCTAAATGGAGTTATTTGTCATTAGAATACCGACCTGCGAGTAGCAAGTTAAGCAGTTCATCAGTTCATCTGCCGATATCGCCAAGAATCCTCCTGTTGGTGCATCTTCATCCTAAAGAAGCACACAATGCACCTCAGTGACATCACTCAGAATATGAGGAAGAACTCCAGTCTCTTTAAGCTTTGGATACCAAATTCTCCTGTCAGTCTGAGTCATTTCCTGGTTAGAATTTGAGAACTATTATCGCCTGAAGGGCCCCCACGCTCCTCCCCCAGCCGTGCACCCGGCTAACGCCGCGCCGCTAACCTCTGTCCTGCAAACAACAGGCCGATGTTCTCCCACGTTACTCCTGGTCTCGGTCGGATCCTGGAGCAGCTATCCGTCTCCCTTCCTGTCAGCAGCTAATTGGTCAGCCCTCGGGACATCCTGTGTCGCACCATAACGCCATTCACTAGTGCACTCTGCCATGGATGTCGTATGTCACTAGTTGTGACGCGTACGAACTGCCATGTTTTTACCCCAACACATAACACCTATATAAGAATTGGTGTATGTTCTACCACAGCATTTATGATGCATCTTTACCTAGTTCTATGTATTACGTCCCAAAAATATGTTTTTTTTTTTACTCTTCTAATATATGCAAGGGTTCCAGCATGGAGCATTGCATTAGCAGAAAAACAAGCCTCGGGTGTGTGTAGATAAGGAAGCAGTGCGTCTTTGTCTTTCCTGCTGTATCAGGTGTCCATTTCGAAACGACAAACTGCACACAGGTGGGAGGAAGAAAAAAATAGTCTGCGGAACATAAATATTATTCCGTTTCTTGGAAGCCTTTGTCTCATGTAGATGGAATTGCGTTCTTGAGTCATTGCCAGCGCTGTTTTTCTCTCCCGCCGCCACCATCACTTCTCCCTCTTTCTCCATTCCCTCCTTTTCTGTCCCCCCCCCCCCCCCCCCCCCCTTAATTTGTCAGGAATATAAGTGCCCTGTGTCGTCATTCACGGAGCTGCGTCGGTTTATGGGAAACGTGGACCAGCTGTGATTTGATTTGCTCACGGGAGATGTGCCGGTGTTCAAACCTCTCCATAGTTTGCCCTGTTTAAACACACACACACACACACACACACACACACTCGCACTGCCCTTGGGATTCAAACCCGTCAAATAAAATTCTTCGGCAAGTGCACTATCTCTAATTCTGGTTTTTACATCACTCTGGAGCCGGAAAGGTAGAGCTAAGCGATCAGCTGATGGCCGATCACTCCTTAATGGGACACGTGCTAATGCTACAGGAAGTGTAGACACAGACCGGCCTCAATCACCCCCTGATCTGTGACAAATATAGGTTTTTAGGTCCTGCACTGAGCAGAGGCAGCATAATTCTTTCTATATAGTACGAGTTTATGTTTGGAAATGCCCCAAGGGAGCATAGAGACAGGTGTGTGTGTGTGTGTGCGCGGACTCTTTCTGTATTGGAGTCTGTTTTCTGTTATAAGGAGAGCAGGTCTTGGCTTCCACTAACCAGCATTACACAAGTGCCAGGAGAGAGGTAATCCAACCATCTCTCTCTATTTCTCTTTCTGTCTGGAGCTCTCAGTTTTCGACTCCCCCCCCCACCGCTCCCCCAGCCCTCTCTTATGAAGTGAGAAGCCAAACACAGGCCCGCAGTGGCAGATCAGGCTCCCTCTATCGATTGACTTTATTTATGTATTTGTTTATTTATTTAAAAGGCCCTGAACCCATCTGTCCCCGAGGGGTACTTATGTGCCCCCCCCACACACACACACACACACACACTCTCTCTCCTCCCGTGCGCCTATGTTTAGCCTGGGTTTTTGCTGCATCACTACTGGGTGTACCAGGTGTCGTCGCTGCACTAACTAGGTGTGACTTTAGCTCATGTGTGTGCTTGACTTGTGTGCTGTGTTTAGAAACAAAACGTAGAGCCGCCCGTAATAGGGAAATAATTAACGACTTACATGTGGTTAAGACACGGGTAACTTCGAAGGTGAGTCCTATTTATGCAAAAATGGTGTTCCTTAAAATGGAAAAGGCTCCCCTTTGCATTTCAAACAGGTTCAGCCACTAGTGCAAAATGAGCTGCAAAAATAGTGCAATTAGCATGCCAGGACAGCAGGCGGCAGTGTAACTGTTAAAGATCAACACCGCGGTAAAGGCCACATTAACAGTAAATGTAAAGTTTAAAAAAACTAGACGGTCCAATATTATTTGTCGTTGTTGTTGTTGTTGATCCGTCCAGGGTATTCTGTTGGCGTGCGTGAAATCATAATACAGTGGTCATTTGTGAAGTGCGGCTGTTTCGCCCAATGCACGTTTACACTGGGATGGAGTCTGTGGAAATGCACCCTTCTTGCACATCTGTCATCTTTGATTAGCGTGCTGCTAAACAGAAAGACGCCTTCGTGGGGTTTGTGTGCTTCACAGACACGCACACTCTCCTGCAGGGCTTCGTGATTGTTGGGACACTTGCTTGCACGCACTCTTGCGTGTTTCGCTCATTGTTGTATCTCGATTGCGTTTCAGACGAAAGAGGAACAGGTCTGACTTCTTCCCTCTGAGGCTGAACGCTTGGCACAGTGACACACCCAATGCCACGCTGACATGATTAATGACTTCATCAACGTTCAACATATTGAAACCTACTCTCCGTTTGTTATCAGTAGGGCACCACAGTCGGTTCGTTCTTCTGTGACACCAAGCAGATGGAATATGGGGGGGTGTCTGAATAGTTGTGTGTGCGTGTGCTTGTACGACAGCAAGACCTGTTGCATTAGCAGCTAATAAATGCGGACTTAGACTCGAGGCTTTGCTCTACCTGGACAGCATGCATGATTTTTCCCTACGTTCTCTGTTTGTTTAGTTGTGCCTCATCTGACTCTCTCTACTTTTACTTAAAAGCTATTCCCCTCTTTCCTCCAAGCTTTTCCACGCACCCTTTCTCTACCAGGAAGAATACAAAACAAATTTGTTTGAGCCATTGAGGAATTGGATTGTAATTTTGTGGTTACAGATCACTGTGACCTCGTAATGGACGCTTCTGGCCATAACTCAAGAAGTCACAGTAATCATGACAGAAGTTCGTGCTGCTGTCTTGGTAGTGCTCTCTGCTCGTGCGTAAAATCAAATAATCTTCACACGAAGAGCTTGTTTCTCAATAGAAACTAGAAAAGCTCTCACAGAGCGCAGACCTCTGCCGAGGAGCTCATTCCCCTCCTAATTAGATTTACACCGTCCACCTGGTGATCTGGATCATCACCAAAAGGTTGTAAAATGTTCTTGGAATCTTTACACAGCAACCATGAAAAGTAAAAGTGAGTCGGTGTTTTTAACTTTGAATTAGTAAACGGGGTATTCGATGTTAAAATGTAATATTTTTTCCGAATGTCATTCTGGATCCGATCCAGATGAAATTTGGTGGTGAGATGGAGGACCCCACCCTACATGACTGTGTCCAATTCCATAAACATTGGACCAAGATATTGAGGAACAAATTCTGAAGCTCCATTGACTGCAGTGTTCCTGAAAATGTCAAACTCTTCCATAAACCAGGATCTCCTCTGGAACTTCACCAAAAATCTAATAATCTGTTCCTGTAACATTCCCAACATTTCTTGAACATGTCATCAAGAGCCGTCCAGAACCTTTTGAGTTATCTTGCTGACAGACAGACAAACGCCGGCGATGATGTGACCCCCACCTCGACAGAGGTAATTATTCACTGAAATCATCCGTGTTGATACTCGTGATGACTTTAACAATAACACTTGTATCAGCTACAACTCGATTGGTTGGCAGAGGCATTCAGGCATGAGGTCTCGTAGTCTCATTGGTCTCATGGTCTCATTTCGCGTTGCACATTTGGTGAATTACAAATCCTTGGGTTTCACAGCTTTTGCCAAACGGACTTGGACGACAAACAGAGGATCCTACCGACTTCTCTGGCTCATGAAACGCTTGCTCTGTTGCTCATTTGCACATCTGGTGGCAAGGACATTGCAGAATGAGTTGCAAGAGAGGAAGCTGTTGGGGTCAAGATTGCGTCAAAGTATTTTTTAATACTGTTTTACGTCTGGATACGTAACATCCATTTACATTATCGTGTAATTTGTTTGCCGGTTTGAGAAGCTGTTGGCGATCACAGACCTTTCTCACTGTTGGATGACGTTAGCTGAGCGTTTTTACTAATATTAGCGATGGCATCTGGACTTGGAAGATCATATTTCAATCGTCTCACTGATGCCTCAAGCAAAATGCCATCATAGTGCTGCTGTAACAGAGCCGTCTCCTCTTAATCCCCTTCGTTCGCTTTCATTTTAGACCTTTGTTTGGTTCTTTTTTTCAGATAGTTAACTGGAAATTATAGCCTTTTATGTAAAATATTTAATGCACTGGTTTTGCTAAGTCGAGAGGCTTTAAACTGGCTTTATGTCGTCTCTGTGTTATATTGCATTTAAGCAAGATTTTTACTGGATACAATCATATTGTTGTTTCCAGTAACGTGAACAGTAGCAGCAGGTATATACAGTATATCTATATAGCGGTATGTGTGTTAAAGCAGGACAATTGCAGGCATTAAGGGGATGAGAGACGTTTTGGAACAAAATCTGTCGGAAAATATGAATAATGCATCATTATTTGCCTTGGCCATCTGTACATTTGTCTGCTTGTCTCTCCATATTAGCATCCGTCTTTCTTAGCCTTTCTCCTCCTAAATAAGTCATCAGTATGCAGAGGCAGCAGCATGACCTATTAAAAGTCATTTTGTCAAATTGCAGCCTACTGGCTTTGCGTGCAATCAGGCTCAACGTGAATATATTTTTTGACATGTGTTTTTCCTTCCCTCTGCCAAGTGCCTAAGGACCTGTGACAGCCCAAGGCTACTCTGAATGCTAATAGAGGTAGCACGAATACTTGCACATGCACAAAGTGGCAACGCCGTCAGCAACATGAGTGACTCGGGAGATGCAATCGCAATACTGTATTCCTAAATTATAGTACCTGACAGTCACGGGCAAGTGGCCCCGTCACTGTTGATCACGGATAAATTGTGTCAGCCGGCAAACATAAAACTCTGCTGTTCACGCACACACGCCAGCAGACGTAGCCACGCAGTGGGCCTGTGTAAAAGCTACTCCTTTGTTTACCAGCAGTCAAATTCTCTCCCCGGATACCAGCTGGATGACAGTTGTTGTTTTTGTTTAGTCCTTTAAAAGCAAATACAGCTGGACCCCAGAGCGCAATGCTTGGCGGCAAGTTTGATGAATGGTATTGCTTATTTTCAGCTCATTGTTGAAGAGTTGGGAGGCTTACATTTATTTTGGAGTGCAGCAACACATTACATTAAGTGGTTAAAAAGGTGATTTTTTTATGCTGTCGGGGTACCGGTAACCTCATGCTAGCACATGACCCTGTTTGTCTATAAGGCTATATGCTAGTTCACTATGAGATAGCTGGGGGCCCAGACCCCCCCAACACATTTGTCAAATATCAAATTCATGCAGGGTCTCCCAGTAGTTTTGGGAAATGTCCCCATTTGGCTTTTGTTTCAGAAACTGTTTGCAGGTGTGCCTGCTGCTTCGTACAACCAGGTGGCTTTTATTGACGTCCTGAGGCAACATGCTCAGTCAAACTGTCTCGCTCACAGGTTGCACAGGCTAATTGTGTAACTGCATAATGCATACTTAAACAATGGGGAAAACAAAGAAGATGTTTGGTCAGTATTTAATCCAATAGCTTTTCATTTCCTTTGCTTCTCGCTGCTATGGACTGTTGAATAGTTGACTTTAGAACAATTGCAAGTTTAATGTTTAAATCCTTTAAATCTCTGGTGTTTCTGAACACATTATTATTCCCACTTCTTACATTCTCATCTGGTGCACAGCGGCTCTCCAGAATTTATTAATGCATTTTTTACATGACAAGTTCCATTTCTTGTTTTACTTGTTAATTGTTTCATCATTGGGTGCAGCTTAGTGTTTCATTGGGTCTTGTCTTTTGTCTGTGCAGTTAGTAGAATAATACCACTATAAAATCATTGCCTTAGTTAACTACAAGTATACACTTCACCCAAGTCAGTTACTGTTTCTGCTTTAACTGAATTGCAGCCATTTTGTGTAGTTAATTTATTCATTATAACCGCTGATGAGGAATGAGTTGTTCAATTATTCTCATTAGTTACTTCCTTGGTTGATTTTTGGTGAGACTAACTGTAAATGTCTGATTCTCCATCCGTGCATTATGAAATGGAATCTGTGAACATTTGTCTGAAGTAAGGGATTAAACACATTTCTTGCATTTCTTTTTGCGAAGAGTATAGAAGGAATGGTAAAATAATAATTGCAGCTCTGTGGGGGCGTGGCTCTCCTAAAACTCATTGCTCGACCTTAAAGAGATTAACTTTGACTGGATTACTGCTGGAAAGCTTCTCGCTTACACTCAAACATCCACAAGGAGCAGCAAGACTAATGGCAGACCAACTGCAATTTGCCCCTCAGCTGCCTTCGCACAAAAGCCAAACGGCTGTGCAGCGGTGTGGATGTGTCATTTGTCTTGTGCAACATAACACCCACGAAACAGTTGGAAAAATACAGATTTTTCTGATTCTCTGCTTTGCTCTCATTAAGTAGTCGGCTTTAAATGGTTTATTTAAAATCTGCTTTGTAGAGATTTAAAAAAGCAATGTTTCTAATTGTTTTGAAGTTACTTTTTTAACCAAATCGACTGCATTGCATCTACCGGTAATTTAAAATAATGAAGGCACAGATATTAGAAAACATTACTGTAATTATTTGATAGATATAAAGGTGTGCATGAAGTGAATAAATATTAGCGTCAGTTATGATAAAAACATTTTTTTTCCTGCCTTACAACTGAAATTACGAAACACTTTCTCCATTTGGACTAAATTCATTGTATAAGCTCCTCGAGTGGCATAAACATGGCTCACGTATCTCCTCCATGACTCAGAGCTGGATGTGACCAGATGTGCTAACGTGGTCTGACGGAACATGATGGAGCTGCGGCTCAGACGGATGAAGGATCCCATTGATTCCGTGATCAAAGGCCGATGTCACGACTCAGTGTCACTATTTATTTATCTTTGGTTCTGTTTTTGTTTCCTCTCTTCCTTCCTGCCCTGGTCTGCCATTCTTGCAGTACAAGATGACAGGATGTTGTGTGTGTGTGTGTGTGTGTGTGTGTGCGCGCAATATGTCTTCCAATGCTAAAAAGAGAACACACACTACATGCCTGCGCGAAATAGAATTTTGCAGCTGGTTTGGTGTCTATTAGGGTTAATGTGTCTGTTGGTGTAATATATTCCCGTTTGTGTGTGTGTGTCATTTGCCCCCTTGCCTTGGCACTGCCATTGATTTCCTAACTTCCTGCCTACGTTTGATCCATCCATCCGCCCAGACCACAGCCCGTCTCATTCATTAATCATGAGCAAGCGAGCAGTCGGATGAGAGGAAGCAAACAAAGAGAGGTGGCAGGAAATGGCGTGAGCAGCAGATTGGAGGTTAAAGATGAAATGTGAACCTCCAGAAAACCAAAAAACTATTGCTGGGATAATCCCGGACATTAAAAGTACGTGTGCTTCTTTTTCCAGATCCCGTTCTCACTCATCCAGTTTCCACTCTGGGAATATTTTAAGGTACGTTTGGATCATTCCATAATTGATTGCTAAACTGATTTAACCCTTTATGTTTATTATATGCATGTCCAGGGTCCAGGCTCTTTCATGCATCTCCCGGGATCCCTCCACTCTCTGCTTTAACTCTGTAGTAACGTTTGGATGGCGTCCTTAATGGTTTGTCACGATGTCGATCAATCCATCTAGCCCCGTCATTTAACCGTTCATCTCTCTTTCTTAGCATCTGTCTCCCCCCCCCCCCCCCCTCCCTTCTTCCCATCATCTCTCTTTTCACTGTGTGGCTCTGAACACATATGAAGTCTTCTGTCTTTAAAAAGACGGCATTTTGTTGGAGTGAAATCATGTCTCAAGGGCGAACGAGGCGGACAGTCAAACATTCCGTCGGCGTAGGGAGCCAGCAGCGGAGCTAAGACGAACAATGCGGCGCACAGCTGTGTCTGTGTGTCTGCGTATGTATGTCTGTACATTGGTGAGCGTTCGATTGTGTCATCCTCAAGTGTGTCTTTGTCCCTCAGTCAAAGGCCCTCTCTCTCCAGGCCATCTGGACATGTCCGTTGGCAGAGAGCTGAGCTGCTGGAATCTGGACCTCTCTTCTCTTTATCCTCTTCTCCGTCCCTCCGTGTTAAGATAGCACTCTGAATAGTCGTGGAAGAAGAGTGCAGCAGCCAAGATGATCAGAAAAAAAATTATGTGATTTGGTTCACGAAATATGAGTGAAGTGAGCAATGTCCAGTTGGCTTGTGGGGGATAGAAATGTGTTGAATTGGGTCCTGATCACAGAGAGACTCATCATCAGAGGAACAGCTGCCTGGAAAACACCTTGCAAAAGGGTGTGGTGTGCTTCTAGAGTGGTTCTACACACTATCAGTCCATTTAGCTAATAGAAACGGCAGTCAAAATGCGGCGCTAGAGAGGTATCAACCTCTCTAGCGCCGCATTTTTTAATTTGAAGACCCCTTTTTTAAAAAAATAGAAAAATGCAACATGAGAAATGAGAAACCACTGGAAAACTGGTTTTGCTTAGGTTGCATTTCTGGCTATAATCAACTATTAGACTGGGAGTGTAGCCAATAAATATGCATAAAAATGTGAGACATTTGGGAATATCTTATCAATTAAATACACAGATGCTCTTTCCCTATGCATAAGTGCACACAGACATGCCCTCCTCCCTGCAGTCCTGACCTCCGACTACCTTTATCCTGTGGGAAGTCGCCCAGGTGCAAAGGTCAAAGCGTTTGTTTTCCCAGGTTTACTACTTATTTATTCATGACAAAAGAGGAAAGGATGGAGAGACTCTGAGCGTGAGACCTTTGATGTGGAAAAACAAAAGCTCCTTTTTAATCTACCGCCTAATAATGGGACACGCTTGACGAATCCTGAACTCGCACACCGTCTGCTAGTTCGTCTCCGTACTGCTGTTTTCCGTGTATTTGCTTGTTTGTGTGTGTTGTTCAGGCACACATGGATTTTTAACGACGTCCACACGTGTGCAAGATGGGACGAAAAGGAGATAACACGCAACAGATGAAAGTTTGAGGGGGTGGAAAGAGAAAATATTAGTAATCGCTCCATGCTGTTGCTCAATTGCTCTCCCTGAGAAGTATGATTACTTCTTGCAGTGCCCGAGGCGCTGCAGCTGTCCACATGTATTTTATACAACGGCTAGTATTGCATAGTCTTCTCATTGCTATGCAGGAGTTAGCCGGTAGCCAGTTGGCATGTAGTCCTGTCTTTGAGATACACACAGAACTTTCTGAGTTCAAAATTGGCGTCATCAGAGGGACACTCTGTCCTCTATAACCTTGATTCTGTTAAATGTTAATAAAATGAATGCAGGAAGACGCAGAGCAGCTCGAGGTGTCGCCAAGTTGAACCCGTGCTACTGCGGTGACCCAACAGAACACAGTCGATTCATTCATTCATCTTCTACCGCTTTCACGGGAGTCGCTGGAGCCTGTCCCAGCTTGCTATGGGCGGGGGGGGGGTACACCCCGAATGCATCGCCACATGAACATTCAAGCACACACTCGTACGCAAAGGACAATTTGGGGCAGCCAAAACCGGAGAGAACCGACGGGGAGAAGATACAAACTCCACACAGACCCGGTACCTTCAGCGCTAACCACGCCGTGCTGCACAGACGATAGTATTATATGTTTAAATATATGTTTCATTACCTAAATGCAATACAAGAACTATCCACTGTACTTCGAGACGGCAAGTGTGCAAACCAAGAATGTTGAGTGGGGCGCGCTGCAGCACATCCTCCTGCTTGTTTTGTCCCGATTCTTGGGAAACAAGTAGCATGACATCACTGGGGAGGAGGGACCAACACTAAAATAGCCGGGCGTCCCGGTTCCCAGCCGCGAGCCTGGATCCCAGACCAGGTCAAAGTTCAAAATGTGTTTTCACTGCGTCCAATATATCTAATAACTTCAGTCTTTTCTCTTTCCTTCCCTCCCTCTTTCTCCCTTTCTTTCATCATCCGGCTACACCATCCCCAACGCAGACTCTGTGGTCACGGAAGCGAGGTCACAAGCTGCACTCTTGGCAGTCGGCAGTATGCGGAGCTTTTGCAGGTGCAGGGGATTATTGGTGGAGGGATGGAGGGATGGATGGGGCGGGTTGACGGCTTGATAAATAGATGAACAGTCGGCCATACAGATGAGCTTATAGCCAGCAAATCAGAATTTCAGAGGAGAAAACGGAACAGAAAATAAGAATTGACGGGAGAAAAAGAGAACACAAGTTTATTATCGCATTAAAGCGATGCTCGGTACAGTGATCTGCTTTGTCTTGACTTGGCCCGGATGAGTATCAAGGGGGAGATAATACCGGACCGGGAGGGGTTCTTGGGTATGAGCCCCTGCAGCTGTGAGACCTCCTGAGCACTGGGGCCTGAAGAGGAGGAGGAAGGGATATGACACGGGGGGGGGGGGGGGGGGTTATGGTTAGAAAAGTACAAATGATGGATCCGTGCCTTTTATCCAGGTACGATTCATGACGTGTCCCCGACCCGAAATGGAGGTTGTGATTCATGAAAATCTGTGAGCGAATGTTCGTGGAGTCCTGCTAACAGATAAACGAACCACACTCATCATTTTACCTCCTTAGAAGGTTAAAAAGATGTTCAAAAACCAGAATCAAAGGTCAAAGCCGAGAGGAGGAGAGACAGAAACGGTGTAGAGGAGAGGGGGGGGGGGCTCTAGAGAGGCATCGAGTTCGTGTCCCTCATGATGGAGCTGCTGTCCAAGAGGGATCCTCAGGTTTCAGTCACTTCCCCTGACATCGCTCTTCACACTCTCCCTTCCACTCAGACGTAATCTGTTCGACGGTGGAAATGCTCAAGCACGGCGCGTTAAATCGTCCCAAATATCTCCGCCGCCACCTCGAATGAGCTTCACCCCGTTTGAACCGCGGAGGCACAAAACCGGCCAACGAGATTAGCTCATTGTCTGGTTCGGATGCCGTCTTCGTCGCGTCGTTTGGCTCCGACGGACAAATATAGACGCAGCGATTTCAGCGCTCCGTTCTTGAGATTTAATACGTCCCTTTATTGCTGTGGCGATGCTGTAAGACGACTGCAGATACTCGTTCTCGCTGAAGTTCAACCCACCCAAGTAGGGGGGGACACAAATAATGCAAATCCCCTCCGATTATCAGCCGGCTTTAACTCGCAAAATGTAACTGTGGGCTCCACAACTCCGATCCTAATGCCTTCCTGGCCTCGGCTCACTTGCAGTCACATTTCTCCTTGGTGTGGCCCATGAACTGAGAGCAGTTGCTGTTTGTGGCACACACACACACACAGTTTTTTCTAAATGTACACACATTCTGGGGACCCCTCTGCTCATCCAACATCCAGTTTAGAGGGATGGAGGTAGTTGTAGTCTCTACAATACACATAGTGTAGGGTGTGTGTGTGTGTGTGTGTGTGTGGCTTGCAGGGGGGTGGAAGTGTCTAGTTTTAGCAGCCTAATAACGGGGACATCTTGAATGGGGGGGTGCTATCGTATTTATGGGCTAAATGGAGCGTAGCGTCATAGCTAACCACTTACTGCTGCGTATCTGCGGTTGATCTGTTTGATCGATTGGTCGTTTTTGTGTGTGTGTGTGTGTGTGTGTGTGCGTTTGCACTTGTGAAATGTGCGCATGTTTCTTTCGTAGGTGGAATAGCAGCGTTTGGTACCACTCCCTTGGACGTGGTGAAGACCAGGATCATGCTGGCTAAGGTACACACACAAACGCAAGCGTTTTAAACACTGCTGTCAGGTGACGCCTTGCAGGCAGAGAGCTGAGCGAATCTCACCAGCGTCGGCACGCGGGCCGGAGGGAGCACCGGGGACAGTAGTGAGACGTACACACGCATCCGTCAGCCGACCTGGACCGTGGACAATGTTGGGACGGCGTGTTTGTGCGCATGGTTAGTGTTGGAGCGAGGGCTCGTTGCTGCTCCGCAAGAATTTCCATCTTAAGGCTGCTTGTCAGCGAGAAGCGAAGCAGAAGGCCAGCGCCACCCCTCTCCCTGCGTTAGCCCGTCCATTCTGTCCGTCCTCTGGAACTGTCCCCCTCTCCCTCCGCGCGCAGCGGTGTCCCCTCCTTTCTCCCTCCACCTTTTGTCTAACTTTTGGCGTTCCCTTACTGCGTGTCTGGATTCCCTCACTGTGTCTTGTGTGTTCGTGTAAAGGGGAGTGAGTTCAGTTACCCCAATCAAACCCCCCCCACAGACACACACATGGTTCTTGGAGCAAACACAGTGTTCCATTCCTCACCCCTTCATCCTGACTAATGGGATAGTGGAATTCAAACATTCAGATGGACCTGATGTCCCGCGAGAAGCTGAAGGAAAACAGCTCGACGCGGCTTCAAATGCAGGTGCTGCACTTTACTCCAAGCAAAGAGCGTTGACTTCTAGACGAAATCAACGAATTAAATCCAGCCTGTGATTTAAGATGGTTCTTAAACGGGCTTAAAATATAAATGCTTTGAGTGGTGATATGAAACTAACTGTCAGATTTAATCTCTGAAGAGTTTTTATTTTTTACTTTAGTCTCCCTTATGTTTTTAAGGGAGCGGCTCGGTGGCGCAGTGGTCAGCACTGTTGCCTCACAGCGAGATGGTCGCAGGTTCGTCCCCGGCTTGTGGCCATTCTGTGAGGAGTTTGCGTGTTCTCCCCGTGTCTGCGTGGGTTCTCTCCGGGTTCTCCGGCTTCCTCCCACCACCAAAGACATGCAGCCTAGGAGGATTGGTGACACTAAATTGCCCGTAGGTGTGTGTGTGAGTGTGTGTGTGGCTGGTTGTCTGTCTCTGTGTTGCCCTGCGATGAACTGGCGGCTTGTCCAGGGTGTCCCCTGCCTCCCGCCCATTGACTGCTGGGATTGGCTCCAGCTTGGCCCGCAACCCGATAGCGGAATAAGCGGTTAGAAAATGAAAAAAAAAAAAGAAAATGTTTTTAAGGATCAAATATTAAACATCGTTTGTACCAGAGCTTTTATGAATCTAATAAAAGCATCACAGTAATAGAAGCTAAAAGCTGATTTTTTTTATTGATGTCACCTGTTAAACATTTCTTCTTCAATCTTTGGAGTTAAGCAAAAAAAAAAAAAAGCTTAACATGGTGTCTTTAAAAGTTTTATTTTCTGACGGTGTCTTAACACTCACACATGAGAGGGAAAAGTATTGAGACGCAGATTCCAGCAGTTCATTGTGACCAAAAAAGACAATCATCGAGTCCTTGGGATTCATTTTCCAGCAAACAAAAGTTTTAGCTTTCAAAATGCGTTTGAAAGCTAAAACCCGTCAAAACTCCAAATGCTAATGCGAGCTCAAATTTCTCTCTCCATCTGTCTAAAGAAGCCAAAAGGCAATGCACTCCTAAAAAAAAGAAGAAAATCTTGACAGACTCAAGGTTGGTTTTTGCAAACTTGCTGCAGAGCAGGATGACAGGACAGGACAGGGCTGGGCTGGGCTGCTCTGGATCGGTCTGGATCGGTCTGGACCGTTTGGACCGGGCGGAGGAAACGAACTGTGTGTGTGTTGGAACTTGTCACATTGGTTCTGCAGAGCAGACGGTCGGTTCTGTTCTGCGGCTGTCAGGATGAAAGGGAGGTGTTGTTACGGCCTGGCACAGATTGGTGTAGAATCGGGCCGGACGTCCACTGATGGATGTGCAGAGCCCCCTTCCTTCTGGGTCGGGACTCCTGCCACGCTGTGCTGGCAGCGCCGCCGCTAGCCTCCTACTGTACAACACTTCCTCTCTGTCATCGATGGCATCGATGACACGTTCACTGCCCTCCGCTGGAAGCAGCTGCTGCAAAGAGTTGGTCAACTATCAGTTTTCATCACACGTAGGATCGTAAGAAACGCAGTGGAGTCGGCAGAAGTTAGATAAACCTGGAAAACACGAATCCCAAGAAAAGGTTGGGACATTTTGTATCAATCAAAACAGAGTCAATTTGCTTTAAAGTCTAAATAAATAATTCAGGTTCACACAAATACACTTCTTTCTTTATTTTCATTTTTTATTGATATATGTTCCCCCTGAATGTGAGGCCTGGATGTGGCTCACATCCCCATCAGTCATGACATCATCACCAATTAAATCGTTTATTTACAAAAAGTGTTGAAATGCATTTGTACTGTTTTAAACCGACCTGAATATCAACAAATATATTTATTTGTGTATATTTGAATATCCCAACACTTTTAGGATTGGACCTGTGTGTGTGTGTGTGTGTGTGTGTGTGCGTCCATTCCACAGCGGAAAAGGAAAAGAAAACTTGGAGGGGCGAGTCATTTTTGCGCAACAGAAATATCAGGGAGAGAGGGGAGAACCCCCCCCCCCCCAACGTAAAAAAAATCTGTATGTGGGACGTCTTCCTGGAGTCACAAGTTATAGCAGACTCCATACACAGTTTCCTACATGCTCGGCGAGGTGTAGCCATAGATTGACGGTCTTTCAACCCCCCACATCCATGCTGCACCATCCAAACTCACTTAACCCTGGCTGGCCCCCTCCTGCAGAACCCCCACCCCACTCCGCAGCGGTGGATTAAAAACTCTGGCCAGCTAAACTGTATTATGTAAATAACATTTCTAGACTTGAGGGAAACAAGGAGAACTTGTTGAATGTGTCTTTGGGTGGGCAAACGGCTGGGGGGGCACCTTCACCGACACAGCTGCTCAAGATGGAGGGCTGCAGGGAGAAGCTCCGCTAACGAGGCGATCCATCGGTCACCACGCCTCTCTCATTGTCTCTCTCGGCAGGCGGGGTCGACCACGGCGAGGGGCAGCATCCCCCTGGTGCTCCATGACATTTGGAGGAGCCAAGGCCTCACGGGGTGAGTCCCTCCCTCTACCGAAGCTCAACGTCTTCCTCCTCGCCCTTTTTTAAAAGCCTCTTATTTTACATGATTTGATTTGGCTCCGCCTCCCCCCCCCCACGTAGTCGGGTTTGATGATGGACCCTCTCCTCTCGGGGTCTCGGGTGGGAATTCGCCGCCACGGCTGAAAAATGAAACTCATTTAAGCCGTTCCTGCCGGCCAGAGGCACCATTTTATTGATGAAGGTGTTTTATCTGAGTGTTTTAATGCGTTTGTAATGCACGGCGTGTCCGATCGGGTCTAATGGGGGCCTCAGAGGGGGCTGCCAGCGCGGTGATTAATCGGCCTGCTTAGTTAGAATGCAACTCGGCCCAATGCCCAGAGCGTATTTGGTTTGGGACTGGGCCAAACACCAGTGGGACGTCGCTCCGTCTCACAGACGCACATCGGCGTGTTGTTGTTGTTTGTTTGTTTGTTTGCTTTGTGGCGTCGTACACAAACAATCTAATCAGATTTCGGCTTCACGCTTCAATGCGAGCTTGACACTGCGGCATGATCTCGATGAGGTGAGAGCTGGCAGGCCCCCGTGGAAAAGCCTAAATCCTCTCCCAGCTGCACCAGTAACCAAGTAGTTGAACCAGGGGGGGGGGGGGGGGCTTTGATGCCAATCCTCCACGCCCACCCCCTCCCCGACCCTCTGGAGACCACATCGTGCAGCCTAGACAACCGACACGATGAACTCCTCTCTCTCCTGATATTAGTGCACCCGAAGAAACGGAGCAATGACAATGAGAGTGAGACGCAAAGACGAAGAGGAGGGTGTAGAAAGTAAAATGTGCGGCGGGGGGGGGGGTCCCTGTGGCTCCACAGGCCCAGAGGCCTGTTGCTTGCGCTGGAGCATGCCTGATACAAATTGCGGGAGCTTTAAAGCTGCAATTATGGTAATAGGCCCGATTGCAGTGTAGTGAAGCTCTAAAGTGCTTCCATGTGTGTCCCATGCCCCAGAGACCCCCCCCCCCCCCCCTGCAACCTGCGCAGGGAAACATGTCAAGACAGAGACCGAGACGTGCCTCGTGTAAACCGCTCTGGGAGTTTGTGGTTAAAGCCCTGATCGTATTTTTATGGCATCGGGAGTCTCGAGTCGTCGCCCTGAAGAACGCCAGATTAGAGCGTCACCGAAGTGGGCGAGTCGTGCGGCGAGGCAGATGTTTGCTGCTGACTCACCGACGACTCGATGACGAGCAACGCTCTGCGTCTGAGGAGAGCCGGAGCTGCTCTGCTTTAATGTCGAGCCTCTCAGGAGGAGGATTCTAGAGCTGGAGGAGTTCTGAATAACGACCTCGTCCAGGTTCTGAGTCCAGACCCGCTTCAGACCCGGTTTGAGTTTAGAGTCGGCAGAGCAAACTGAGCACGTGCTGCGTCTCCTTCCTGCAGGGGGGGGGGGGGTCTCTTATGATGTCATAATGGGCCTCGAATCGGAATAGTGTAGGACTACAAAGGCGGTGCTTGTTATTTGGGTTCATTCATGGGATGCTCGGTTTATGGGATTTTTTGACAGCGATCCACAGGTTGTCCCAGAAAATCAAGTACCGATAGGACCCCCCCCCCCAATGTGAGGAGTTACAAAAACCACAGTCCTGACTGAGCTCTGATCTATCCAGTTCTTGAAACCTTGAAACTATATTTAGCGGTGATTCCTCAGGAGACGCGATTTACTGACAATAGAGGGATGACGGCTCTGAGCGGCTGCCCGGGCCGTGATGTCAGAGTGAGTCAAAGCCCCCCCCCTCGGGGGGGAGCCGAGGGGAACATTTGAGCACTGGCTCTGCTTCGACATCTCGTGAGGCCACAGGTGGGCCTGATCCCAGACAGGAAATGCAAGCGACCGTCCAATCTTGAGACAAAACAAAGAGCGCTGGGTTTAAAATGAGTTGATCCTTTCCCGCTTCTGGCAGTCTGCCCCCCCCGTGAGGAGGTCGAGAGGACGCCGTCTTTTTGTTGTGTAGCTCCGTCTTTCTTCCCGTCTGAGATCTTTGATTCTGCTTTGGATCCCACGTGATACTCTCGTGTGGGTTTCGCCAGGTTTTTGCCTGGCACCGGCCCCACTGGCCCCCCCGGCTCCGGTTTCAACAGATGCCGATAGAAAGCTGTGCAGAGATGGCAGCAAAACGACCTCTGACTAATGTCTGCGCATTCATTTAGAGCGTTTTGCACGGCTCCGTGTTCACGCAAACACGCTCTCGTGTCTCACGCACTCGCTGACCCGAACACGCGTCAGGGCGAGGGCGTTCGGAGACACGGAGCTGTGTGAGTGGAGATATACAGAAGCAGTGTCCAATCCAGCGAGCTGGCAGGACGGGAAGGTGGCGACGACCTATTATGTGTGCAAACCACAGAAAAAGCAACCGCCTGCTGAAAGGAAGAGAAAATCAATGATGCGTTGCCGTTGTCCAGTCTAAAAGGTTCGCCCTCGCGTGTAGAACGCTTGTCCTTTTGCTGCTGGGACAAATCAAGACGTCTGCTTGGAGACACGTCCCTGCAGGACGGCTGATGTCTCACAGGACTTTCTATTAAAATGGACAGAAACAGAAGTACGACAAGTATTAACGCACACACACACCGAGCAGACGATGAATGAAGACAGGCATTTTGTGTGTGTGGACAGGTTTATGCTCTCTCTCTCTCTCTCTCTCTCCCCGTCCTCTACATCTGTCTCGGATGGGGCCCGTCCGTGTGAGCGCGGGGGTGTATTGGCAGGCGGAAGATGTCGGTACGTAGGCTGCAAGAGAAAGAGAAAACCAGGGATAAAAGGAGAGAGAGAGAGAGCACAGGAAAGGCTAACCAATAGGCGAGACGGAGGGAGTGTGTGTCTCCAAAAAAAAAGTGGACGACGCAGCAAGAAAAGGAGACGGCGGTGAAACCCCCCCCAACAACGGATCCAGCTGAGGGAGGGAGCCATCGCTGGACGGAGAGATGGAGAACTGGATGGATGGACAGCAGAGGGACATGTGTGGATGTCATCAGACCATCAGTCACGGACAAAGAGAGGGGGGGGGGGGGGGGCGGACTCCACGGAGGCCTGAGGGTGGGGGCTTGAGCCTAATCCCAAAAACAGCTGTGTGTATGAGGGTGGGACGGGGGGTGGTTCTGGGGAGGGTGGGGGTCCTCTCTCACGGCTCATCACATCCTGTGACCCCCCCCCCGGCCTCCAGAGGGAGGGGCTAATCACCTACAGAAAGTCTCGATCAATGGAACCGTTACATGATGCCTTCTCTTTTTATTGGTGGCGACATCGGCATGAGCTTCTTGTTGAATTGAACTTTGTCCGTCAGTGTGTGAACAAGCCGGTCTGTTTAATCTGAAATATAATCTGTGAGCACAGTAACATCCAAATACAGTTCCAATAATCTCACTTTAAATGACCCCCCCGCCCCCCTTTCTCCGCAGCCTGTTTGCGGGCTGCGCTCCGAGGGTCACCTCCATCAGTCTGGGTGCGTTCATCTTCCTCGGCACCTATGAGAAGGCCCGCTCCATTTTCCTATAGCGGCGCGTCCCCGACGGTTTACCTGGGCCGAGGTCCGAGGTCCGAGCCGGTGGAGCAGCAGGGATTGCGTGTCTCTATCTGGAAGCAGTCCAGTCGTTGCCTCGACTCGACACATCCAGGCTGTAAAGGTTCTTTATGCATCGAGCGAGCTTCGGCGGCGCCGTCTGAGATTCTTCCTCATTTTACGGGTTAATCCATACTTTTTCTACCTGCTGGAGAGAGATGGTCGCAGCTCGCAGTATTAGAGCACGGCCATTAAAAGATAAATAGAACTACAATTTGACTAGAAAATTACGTGTGATCAAGACCTTGTTATAATGAAGTCAAATAAATGATAAACACTATCGAGCCTCCAGCCTAAACCAGTTTATTCGGAACTGAACGTGTGAAAGAAGTGTGTCAGAGGACCAGGCGTGTTTTCTGACTCGCTCTGTGTGTGTGTGTGTGTGTGTGCGCGTGTGTGTGTGTGGCTGAGCACGTGGTTTTGATTTTGTTCGCCAAGTTCCTGGCAGGACAGAAACTGAGGCCTCAAACTAAAATGAGAGGCACGACTGTCAAGTGGGGGGGGGGGGGGAAATATGGTTTGTTGTGATTACTTTCAAATGAAAATGGAAATATAAAGGGTTCTGATGAAAAGCACTCAGAGAGCCCAGACCTCCGCCAAGCAGCTCATTCCCCTCCTAATTGGATTTACACCGTCCACACGGAGATCTGGATCATCACCAAAAGGTAATAAATTGTTCTCGGTATCTTTATACGCCAACCATGAAAAGTTAAAGTTGATGTGTATTTTTTTTAACTGACTTTAAAACAGTAAATGTAGTTTTCAATGTTAAAATGTAATATTCTTTTCCTGACCCCGTTCTGGATCTGATCCAGACCACATTCTGCATAATGGCTCATATCGGACCCCTTTATGCACTGTAGGAACAATCTCTATAATAATCTCAATCTGGAGCTAATCCAGAGGAAATTTGGTGAGATAGATGATCTTGAAGCTCCATTGACTGCAATGTTACCGGAAAGTTCCAAAGTAATCCAGAATCTCTTCTGGATCATCACCAAACTTTAATCATCTGCTTCTGGTAACATTCCCAACATTTCTTGAAAATTTCATCAAGATCCAGACATAACTTTTTTTTAGTCATCTTGCTAAAAGTCAAACAGACGGATAAACGCTGGCAAAAAAAATATAACCTCCATGGCAGAGGGAATAATGACAGTTTCCATGTGTATTTTTCAAAATAAGAGAGAAATTAAAAGATCAACTAGACTCATCTGATTGGAAGAGAATTGGCTACACGTGCAAGAGTCCGTCAGTCTGTCCCCATATATCCTTCCTGCGGAGGTAAAAGTGAAGCCTGTTTGTGCGTGGAGGGGGGGGGGGGGGTGAGGGGGAGACGGATGGCCCCACAGGTGGGAGTGTTTGTCATGCTGCTTGGGTTGCTGGACAACACTAGTCAGTGTGATTGGTGGAGGCCAGAACCGG